>NW_019729902.1:1070708-1116429 GCF_002891405.2 Cryptotermes secundus | reverse complement strand
CAGCTTGGGACAGCGATAACTTAGAAGTGGGACGGCCGGAGCCTCACACCCTGACTGTAATGCATCAAGGGGCTGTCATCCTTAGCGTCAGGTCAGCATCTGCCAGAATCACATAGCAGAGCAACATGATTGGGAATTCAAAATTTAGGGAACCTCCTAGTTTGAAAAATTAACCAATGGCAGAAGTGGAGGAGTGGATTTCTCTTGGAGTCTGGGGTTCGTGGACCTCAGAATTCAGAGAGAGGGCATTCCACCTCGGGGAGTCTTGACACTACATTAGGCAAAGTCGGACACTAAATTTACCACTACGGCCCTTCCGTAAAATAGTATAAGTACAGTTCAAATCAATAGTATTAATAAATTCAGTTGTATGCAGAAAGCTGGAAGGGATTAAAGGACTACTAAGTGCAACCGTCGAAAGGTGGGTGATTGTAGTGAAGTGTTCTTCCTGCCCTGTCCGAGCCAGACCCTTATAAGACCCTGGGATAGGAACCCAGCTCTACTGATTAAAGTAAAGAACCCAAAGAAGTGAGCGGTGGTGGAGTGGCGCACAACGAAAAGGGCACAAAGGAAGTGAGCGGTTACACTTCCCACTCGGAAGAGATCCCGCCCGTACACATTACTCGTATATCCACCGAAATTAATTTCAACTGCTTCATTAGTTGCACTTTTATTGCCTGAATTCATTGTGGAAGTTATTATGAGTGAATGAGCATGCGTTTCAGAGAGATAAATCCAGATCTACTTCAAAGAATAGATCCAGCCTAGGGCAGAAACAATAAAGCAGGGAAATAATGAACCCCCTTCCCTTAGAGCAGAAAGAGTAAACTTGTAACTATAAAAACTTTACGGACTGTCTCATGCTTGTAATTTTAATTAAAATATCGTGTCTACTGGGTATTCCAAATTGAATTAAAATGACGTGTGCTACATCAGAACTGATTCTAAGTAAACAACAATATGGCGACGTAGCGAATTCTACATTTAGTTTTCATTGATGGTGATAACCAAGATAACATCGAGTTTCAAGTGGACCTCAAACTCCGACAGAACGATTTCAGAGTGAAAAACGGTTACTTAGCAGAATTACCCATCTCAGTCAGCATAAACGAAAACAATTCAGTAATATGAACTATTCAGCCACATTAAATATTTTTAATGAAACATTTCCAGTGCAATGACGTTAAGAATACTCGCATTTAACGCATTCAGAGTCGAATATTTGTGTGTTAGAATTGTACATATTTCTCTTTGCGAAATCTAAAAAGAGGTATATATATATAAAATTCGCAGTGTTCTATTCGTCCCTCTGTTTGTCACAGTCTGTATTTCAGAAAGTAATGATGATAATGGACAAGTGTATATCAAAGGTTGTTCGCCTTACGAAGTACAACCAAGAGGAAATACCAATTTTATTGTTACATTGATGGGTTCGAGTACAAGTCCAATTTTCCCCATTCTTCCACACATGGAAAGCATTGGGACCTTGGCGACCTTGACCGAAGTGAACGGAGAAGTTCATGGAGGTAGGCCTAGGCCCACTGGGACTGTAGTGCCAAAGGGGGAAAAAAAATATGCTTCAGGAGAGCCGGTAACCCCTCGAACTGAAATCGGGAACCTCACCAATGTTCGAATGGAGCATTAACGTCAGCCTAGATGATGATGCTCATGATTTTCTGCAAAATTTCTTTCACCGGAATAAAGGTAACGTCCTTGCGCTTAACTAATTAAGCACCACGCCGTGAAGACGTAGGGGGAGTGGATGTATAGATTCACATTTTCTTGACCTCGGCACTAGTTGGAGATAAGCGGTTAGCTTCACGCCGCGGCCGCTTTAGCCTCAGGAAACAACCCCCAGTATCGATTGTATAGGAGGTTGGGTGAACCCCAGAGCCGGTCTGGACGAGATGGAGAAGTGAAAATTCTTGAACCTACGGGGACTCGAACTCCGAACTCTCGATCGCCCAGCCCTTAGGCAGTCACTATACCGACTACGCTATCCCGGGTCCATTTTTACCGAAACCCATTCATGACAAGCTTAGGTACAGGGGCAAATTCACCGTTACTGCGAAATTAAAATATCGATTAGAGAGAAAAATTAATGAGGAATAAAATACCACACTCATTACCGAGTCAGCGACTAATTGTGTGGATTTAATCTGGGAAAGTAACGAAAACGTCAATTCAATGCACGGTTTGCATTTTGAAGCAAAACTGAAGAGCTCTACTGTACATTGTACTATTATCAGTATATTTTAATCCGCAATTAATTCCGGGAAATTGATTGACACAAAATCTGCTATAGTTCCCCCTTAACCAATTAGTGACAATTAAATTTCGGACATAATGCCTTCAAGCTGGGAAATCTTTTATGAATTAAAAATTGAGTAGATCGTGAGTTCCAAAAATGTTTTTAATAAAATAAACCACCAGAGATATACATAATACGAGTATATTTTGGCATGTTGACCCGTTAGTAGGCAACGATCGTAAAATAAGCAGCTATACAACATCCGTTGCTAGGCAATTATCCTGTAAACAACGGCCGTTGCCAGATAGTGACCGCAACGGACACACAAGCAACAACAAAACTGTTGAAAGCGGTGTTTTCTGTGCTGTCCGTTCCAAGGAGCAGCTGCCATTACGAGAGATCTTTCAGACGGCAGTGAGAAAAGTAGAATCTGTTGTGAGGTGGCCACCAGCCTGGGCGTTAGTAGAATGGAGTGATTTGATTGGCCCTTGTGAACTGTTGCTGTTAGAAGCTGGTATCTGAGGAAGGGGACAGCTCGGGAACCCAGAGGTAGGAAACGTCCGCCCTTGGAAATCGTTACCAGAAGACTTGTGAAGACTTTACAGACTGAGAAGACTCAGTACCTGCTGTAGTGAACTGCAGAGTGTGTGTGAATTAGCGATAGCGTTGTAGTTACTCTGTGTAAATGTTCAATAAATCCAATTACCAATCCAAATCCCGTCTATAGTCACTCATACATATGAAAATATTTTAAAATATACGGATACCTGCAGTATTCTAAACCGCATTATAGGAAAGCGCAAATCTATTGTTTGCTTGTCTCAGAAAGATTTTTATACTCCTGTAATAAATTTCTTGTTGGTAATATATCAAAATTAGACCTGTGGCTATTGCACGCACACAGCAGCTCTCTTACTGTTAGCCTGGTTTTATCTGCTAAATCTCTGCAGGCTTTCCCTATCACAGTTGTTCTTACTTCTGTCCCCGCAGAACAAATGACCATATTTTTTCTCTCTCACAACTCTGACTCCAACTATCCTGTCTATCAGCTTGCTTAATTTATGTGCAACTTGTCTAATTCTGCCCAGAACTCCCGACCTGGATGTGTGCCTCCATTCAGGGTTTGGTAGCCGGGATTCAGGTGGATAATACATGCAATGCGATTAAAGCTGAACTTTCCTAAAATCAGCAGTTCCTTACCTAACCTGATTCATGTGTCTTTAAAAGAGAAACAAGTTTTCAAATGGCCAATGCTCCGAAGTGATATGAAAGAATTTGTCACTAATATCCAGTCGGAACACACTGAAGAGTAGAGTGATCGTCATTGAATTACCCAGTGAGATATTATGAGCACAAAATTACGTATAATAGACTAACATTTGACACAGGCATAGCTTGCTAAGAGGAAATAACAAGCGAAGGAAGAAGATAGCTGTAAAGTGTTATACTTTTCTTACACGTGCGCTGAAATATTCTTCCCCCCCCCCTGGCACTACAGCCCCAGTGGGCCTAGGCCTACCTCCATGAACTTCTCCGTTCACTTCGACTTTTCTAGATCTTACACATACGGTAGGACTCCTTGGGCGGGTGATCATCTCGACGCAAGGTCTCTACCTGTAAACAAACACAGAAAAACGCACACACACAAACTAAACATCCATGCCCTGAGTGGAATTCGAGCACACGATCCCGGTTTCCAAGCGAGCGAAGACAGTACATGCCTTAGACCGCTCGGCTACCGTGACGGGCGCCGTGAAATATACAAGTACGTACATAATGTAACTCACTCCACGGAGCACAGTCATTCAAAAGAATCTAGACTCTCACCTACACAAGAAATCCCTCTCAATTTGTGGCACCCGAAAATATATTTCCTTGTTGACAAGCGGCTATCAATTGTCCCTATCCTGAGCCAGATTACTCCTGTTCACAACGCGTTACCCTAGTTCTTCAAGACCCACCTTAACAGCGTCATCCTATCTATAACTCGGTCTTTCAAGATGCTTACTCCTTACTCTCTCAACTCCCCCATTCATGCCACATGCACCGCTGATGTCATACTTCTGGTATTCGCACTGAAAGTACATATATATAAAGTAAATAACTGAAACTGGTAGTGTTTGAGGAACACCGTGCTAAAACTTACCGCGCAGTTGCCTCATGGGCACCCTCACTAAAATTTTACAGCAAGTATAATTGAAAACTCTGTGCTACAGATACAATCACTGCGCTACAATTGCAAACACTGCGCTACAATTGCAAACGCTTCGCTACAATTGCACACTCTGTGCTACAATTACAATCACTGCGCTACAATTGCCAACACTGAGCTACAATTGCACACTCTGTGCTACAATTACAATCACTGCGCTACAATTGCCAACACTGAGCTACAATTGCACACTCTGTGCTACAATTACAATCACTGCGCTACAATTGCAAACGCTTCGCTATAGTTGCAAAACTACGCTACAATTGCACACTCTGTGCTACAATTGCAAACGCTTCAGTACAATTGCAAAGCCCACAGTTTCAAAAGTGTAGTGGGCAGGCAAGTGGGAAGTTAGAATGACGTACATAGCTAAGATTTTCCTTACATGCCTGCGTGACCTTCCGCAGATATCGGCTATAGCTCCATTTCTCGGAACTTTATATTCTGACCTCGACCGCCCACGTTAGTGTTCAAAGTGCGTTATTTTTAGTCCTCATATCGAATCTATCTTTACGTTGGGGATACCGTTTCAAATTACTTTTAAATAAAAAAGGTGCCTGTTCAGGGAACTCGTTAGAACGCCGTACGTAATCCACGTGTCTTTCTTTTCGCTCCGCTGAAGACGCCGTCGATATATTCCAGAGTCAGTCAGTAATGTGAATGCATACGGAACAGGTTCGAGCCCAGGAAATGGATTCTTCCTATTTCAGCACCCATATTAAGGGCTGTGAGAGAAATGTAAATATACGACTCTATTTGCTACGGAAATGTTAGAAAGAGCCATATTTTTATGTTCTCTGCATTATGAGTATTTGGCTTTGTTTTTTGGAAGAGTGAAGTAAGTCGCAGAGGCAGTACAACTTGACAGACCCAACACTAGAGTTACCCTTTGTTCTAAGACGCCCTACAACAGGAAATCCCCGATATATGGTACCCTGTTTTATATTTGCGGATTTATAGTTTCAGAGTTAATTCTGAATTGCTACACACCAGAGGGTCCTAATCAGCAAAGATGGAGAAGATTATAATAAAATAAAGAATTAGCTGACAAGTTAACCAGCTCCGAATCTGCTCCACCGATCACAGGGGCCGCGCGGTCTAAAGCATGAAATGTCTTCCCGTCTCGAGCACTGGGATCGTGGGTTTGAATTCCATTCGAGGCGTGGTTGTCTGTGTTGACTAGCGGTCTTGTGACGGGCTGATCCCCCGCCCAATCCTACCGACTGTCTTAGATTAACAAACTGAAATGAAACGAAGCGGTTCACGGATGTCCTATGCTCCAAGTGGGAGCAACAGAATTATAAGAAGAAGGAGAAGAAGAAGGGGAAGGAGAAGAAGAAAAATCTGCTTCTCTATTACTTTTTAATAAGTGTATATAATTAACACAAAATGGGAAGGTCTCTGTTGTCTGTTACACTGTACGTCATAACTCTGAGAGTTCTGAGTGCACTTACCTGAATTATTTTGAATGGGAAGGCTTGGAGGAGCAACAACTTGTCCTCGTAGCCTGTTGGCGTGCCATGTTGTCATATAACAATAAGTAATGCTTTGCGACATGCTTCGACCTTATAAGGTTGTCATCAGGTAGGCACTTCTATGTAATTGCTGTGAAACAACAACGTAGCACACTAACACTACGACCACGATAAGAAGTTGCATTTTCAGAACTTTCCCTGCAAATCAGATCGTTAAGCAGTGCTGAAACGTAACAACATTTTTATGGAAATACGTGAAGTTCTATATTAAACTTTTGCGTTCAAGCAAATTTCGGTGCAGTCTGTATCGCTCCACCATTAAGGGAACTTTACAATGAGGTAAAAGCGTCCTTTACTAAGTACAATGATGAGCTAACTGTACAATTTTCCCATTTTCCGGCCCTGTCTCTACCATTGTTTCAGCTACCACTGCCAGCTCTGACAGTTGCCCCATTAATTTCTCCTTGTTTCTATTTCTTGTCTCTGTGAGATCTTCAGCTACTATCCTGCAACGAAGAGAAGGCGAGGTAAGTGGTAGGTATCAATGACGTACTTTGACCATTCCACTGTTCATTTAGGAACATATTAAGTTCCCGTAGGGCCGCGCCATAGCTCAAACGGTTAGTCGCTGGCTTCCCACCGCGGCGTTCCGGGTTCGATCCCGGGTCTGGTCAAGTGGGATCTGTGGTGGACAAAGTGGCGCTGGGGCAGGTTTTCTCCGAGTACTTCGGTTTCCCCTGCCAATCTTCATTCTACCAATTGATCCACAATGACCCTCACCTATCATCTGGGGCTCGTACAATAGGCCAGAAGTGGCCGCAGTACAAGGGACTTAGTCCCAACCCACCAGCAATAAAAAAAGTTTCCGTAAATCAATTTATTAGAAGAAGAAGTGTGCCCCATCGCCAGCTAGTGACGTAAAGTTCCACCAAGTGCAACAATTTTCAATAATTCGATAAAATCCCTTGCCGACTTACATGTTTCGACTTAATGTCGTCATCTTCAAGAGACGAAGCAGCAGAGTTAAAGGTGATGCTTTGCATTAGTCTTATTACAGTATTAGTTACCCAGGAGACTCATCGAAAGGCTAATCTAATTAGTGCTAGTGATAGAGATCAGTACATAACCCTGAGTTCTGCTGTACTGCCCGAAGTACGGTGCAACAAACGCAAAAACCGAGTGGTTAAAACAATTACAATAGTTAGGGTGTTTTATTATTATTTATTTCCGACGTATTTATCTTACTGATATCCTGGTGGGATATTCATACATACTTACATAGGATCTCCATCCCTTTAATTTTCCCGACGCAATTTATGTCGTGCACTGTTTTATAGTTTTTATTGCTAGTGGGGTGGGACCAAGTCCCTTGTACTGCGGCCACTTCTGGCCTATTGTACCAGCCCCAGATGATAGGTGAGGGTGATTGTGGAGCAATTGGTGGAATGAAGATTGGCAGGGGAAACCGAAGTACTCGGAGAAAACCTGCCCCAGCGCCACTTGTTCACCATAAGTGCCGCTTGACTAGACCGGGGATCGAAACCGGGCCGCCGCGGTGGGAAGCCAGCGACTAACCGCCTGAGCTATGGCTCAGCCTTCTGCTTTGTAGATGGTCGAAAATAATGCCCACGATTTCAGCTTGCACAGTACATGCAGGCGGACCTTCGTTATTTGCCTCGCCTTCTCTTTTCCTTGAAGGAGATTACCATTGATCCGGTTTCCTATCTCACTCTATTTATTATCTTTGTTACTGCTCAAGCCAGCAAGGTTGCTGCCTCTTGCCCAACGAACAACTTTCCTGACTCACACTCCAGCCTACCTCTGGTTCTGCTCAAGATACCACCTTCTTTCCCAGCTATAGTGTCTCCTGTCTCACCCCCCACAAGGTCTCTGTCATCACTTCAGTTATGACCCACGGCTGTCTCCCATTCCAAATTCATGACCTTTCTTGTCTCATCTTCCTCCTTGTACTTCTCACTGCTCCAGCTACCAGAACCTCTACAGTTTCCATTGATCAGTTTCCCTGTACTTTTCACTGCTCCAGCTACCAGAACCTCTACAGTCGCCACTGATCAGTTTGCTTGCCTTGCTCTCTGCTGTGTTCCTGACACTACTCCACCCACTACGGCTCCTATGACTTCCAAATATATCAGATCTCTTGTCCCTGTTACTGTCATTGTTCCAGTTACTACAGCTGACGCTCAATCACCATTGATCAGTTTTCTGTCTCTTTCTTTGCCCTGACAATGTCATTGCTGCAGCTGTCACAGTTTCTGCTGCTCATCTGTTTTTCTGTCTCACTCATTACCCCGTCTCTGCCACTTCCCCAGCTGCTATATCTCCTCCATTGGTCACTTTTTTCTGCCCCACTCTTTATCCTGCTCCTCCTCCAGCTACCAGGACTGCTGAGACCTCCTAATTGATATTCCTGACTCTCCTTTCTACCTCCTCCACTGCTCCACCTACTGTAGCTGTTGCTGTTTCCCCATTTATCGGCCTTCCTGCCTCACAATTTCCCTGCTTCTTCCGTGGCTGCTACGGGTTCCCCATTCATCAGTTTCCCATCTCAGTCAGTGCTCCAGCTAGCACAGTTGCTGCTCCTTTCACACTGATCGATTTCGCTGCCTATAATCTGCCCCGTCCCTGTTGCTGCTCCAAATATCACAGGCGCTGAATCTCCCCCTTTCAGGTTGTTCTAGCTTCCCGGTGAGTGAGTTATCTCAAATATTTGTGACTTACATAGACATTTATGACTCTAATTAGCTATAGTCTGTCAATTCCTTTTTCTTCAATTAATTATTTGGTAAAAATTTTAAACACTGCGGAGTTCCTACAATTCATCCTGCAGTGGTATTCGTAATAAATTTGCGATTCGACGAGAAACCAGCACTTGAAGGAATAAGAGTTAAACATCACTGAATTACGGCGACACCAAATCGTTTTAAACGTAAAGATAACAGAAGAAACCTACCAAGGTCGCCATGGAAGATTTTCCACCGCAATCGATAATATTGTCAACAGGTCTGTAAACAATAACTCGGCACTACAGTGGATTCTTCGCAGTAAACGTCCTCTCACTTGTAGGGGTTCCAGTACCCTTTGTAGAAAACGTTTCTTGAAAAATTGGCCTTGGCTACTGCTCCCTTTCCAGATTCACAATCCTTCTTTGCGAACACATTCATACAAACCATACTGAATTCAGATAGATTTTAAGGGTGCTGACGATGGTGTATAGCACAGAATTACTGGACTTTGGGGCTCTTTCCATTGCCCGGTATTCTAGAGAACAGAAAACATAAAGTTTCGGAAACTGGGTCTGTTTCCGTCTTCGGGGGAAGGGGGGAGAGGACACCTACTTCAGTGATAGAAATTAGCTCTTTCTGAGGGGCCCAACTGAGTAGGTGTCTTCTCCCTTTTTCACCTGAGCACGGAAACTGATACAGTTTCCAAAACGTGGTGTTTTCTATTCCCTAAAATACCGGACGATGGAAAAGTCCCAAAACCCAGTATTTCTGTGTATACTGTGTGAGTTTGAAAGTTTTTGATACTCCTTTCATGCCTCAGTTTGAAGCAATAAACACGACATCCACAACCGGGTAAATCCTTCAGTTCCTCAGACTCTGTAATGGTATGAAAATGAATTACTTTTCAACCACAAACATGTTCAAAACATATTCATTTTTGGTTCTGCATCACTAAACACAATGTAGTGAATCATTTTCTTTTCATTTCGTTCAGTATTCACAGACTCGAAAATCTGTTAATCGAAATGTATAGGTCTTAAATATGATCATATATTTTACTCTGAACCAATATTTTGAATGGTGTACCATTGTTTTAAAAAAATCATCCAATTCTCATGGCTGTTCTGTAGTCACCCATACCGAATTTCATGTGGAATTGTTGATATTAAAATGGACAGACATGATCTACATGTGATGCGCTTGTTCTTTCTAATTTCTGCAAGTAACGTGTAGGCATATAACCATTCAGTGTAGTACAGAATTGCAATTAGGAAGTTACTGGGCAGATTCCTCGTGCATTACCGTCCTACTTACTGCTTAATTATACAAAATAAAATTAGAAAGCCCATTACTCAAACAGATCGCAATTGGGTTCTTATTTATCCTTCCCACTTCCTCGCCTCCTAGACTCGTCCTTAAAATACCGCTCTTCACAAATAAATTATCGAATTCAACACTGACCTTCATGAAAAATCAGGGAAATTCACGAATAGAGGTCGGAGTTAAAATCCGATAATTTCACTCTTCTTCTTGCTCGACCTGGCTGTCACGCTCGTCCGTATAACTTATTTGATTACGTTACATTTCTATGAAGATTAGCCAAAAACTAAAGGCTATAAGTTAAGCGACCTCCGTAGTCTAGGGGTAACGTTCAAACGCGGCGGAGGTCGTGGAATTTTTAAGGGCGGAAAAATTCAGGGAACAAGTTCTCAGGGAGGGACTTTAAGCCGTGGGTTCCGTGTCGTAGATTTACGGCACGTCAAAGATCCTCGTGTCTCTAGGAGACCTCTGAGCAAAATTAGGTAAAAAGTTTCCCGCCCAAGTAGTTTCCAATGCCTCCGGTAGATGGGGAAGCATCGGGTACCACAGCCAGCCTCGCTGGCTGAACGGAGGTGCTAGCGAGCACCAGTACTGGCAGGGTATGGAGGCTGGTAGAATATCAAAGGTGGACGTACAATAGACTATTAGTCGTGGTGCATGGGGAAACCCACCCCCTCCAATAATAATAATAATAATAATAATAATAATAAAGGCTATAAATTCCGACGCACATAATCACAGGTTAGATATAATTTTTATGTCACTATCTTGAATCTCAAATCATTTGAATGACTCGTCCCTAAGTTCCTTGAATGCATCACATTATAATGCTACTTTTGATTATTAGGCCACTCTTGCTCAACTTCGTTCACTTCATTTGAATACAACAGTCCTCATTCTTCTGTTGCTTCTGAAACGCTTGCAGATATGATGCTATATCTCAGCATATGTTACAGTGGTCGGACATGATCCGCCCTCAATGAGTCTCGCCTTCCATTTGTAAAATTCCACTTGGCCCATACATTTATGCTCATACTGTACATTGCACGAGTTTTCGTTCATTTTGACCAGTCAGAAAATGCTCACAGGTCGTTTTTCTTCCTTTGTGTATTCCATCATTGGAGCAGCCATGATAAAAGGACCACAGTGTTATTGCTGCTGAAAGGGCAATAAATACTAATGATATAAGTAAGAAGGAAAGTTCGTAACGTTTGTATTAAGCATGTCTTTCAATTCTGACTTTACCTTTGAAGCAAATTCATGTTACTTCTCAATAACACATTTTACATCCTGTCTCTCTTGAATGCCTTGACCTCCCTTCGCTTATGTTTCTTGAGGCTCTCGAAGTAATTACTTAGAAAGAGCAGACTTTGAAATGAGATATTTCAGGTGAAAAGTTGGTTCCATAGTTTTTGCTACTATTTTGTTAAATAATTATAATTATGAGTAAGTAAGTAATTATTGATAATTATCAATAATTACTTACTTACTCATGGAGCTGAGCCCTCCTTGACAAGCCGCCAATTCTGCAGCTACTCAAGAATTTCACAGCATTTTATGGAAGCCGAAAGTTCATTACCGTGTTCACAAGAGCCTTCCACTGGTCCCTATCACGAGCCAGATCGATCCAATCCATACTATCCCATTCTACCTCTCTAAGTTCCATTTTAATACTGTTCACCCACCTACGCTTGGTCTTCCCAGTGGTCTCTTTCCTTTTGGATTTCCCAGTAATATTCTATATGCATTCCTTGTCTCCCCATTCGTGCTACATGCCCTGCCAACCTCATCCTCCTTGACTTGATCATTCTTATTATACTTGGAGAAGAGTACAAGTTTAAATAATTATCATAGAAGTACAAAATAGAATCTTTGGGTTCAGTAGGATATCTGTTCTTGCATACGCTCTGTAACATACGAGTGAGCTTCAAGTAACTTCGCTTCAGAATATATCGCTGGTACTACCGAAGGAAATCACAATGGACTGGAATTCGATGTCAGACATTCCATCCTGCTCTGTGCTGATAGCGTCAATTCACTGGGTGAAAGCCTAAATAGGTCTACAGTAACAGAGACGATATTAAGGCTGTTAGGTCAGGAAAGGACAAAGATATAATGAAGTATATATGCACCGAGGCTTCCGTCCACCTCGTGGGAAAAGCGGCCGGAACTTTGAACTGATCACTCACCTCTGATGGATGTCAAGATAAAGAATGCGTGAAGCTGTACCTCCATTCAAACCATACGTCTTCACGTTGTGCAGTGTAACCAGGCACAGAGATAAATTTACCTTTGTCTTTTAACTTATCACCAAAGCGAAGGATAGAATCATCATATGCGATGGACTACACACACTTTACCATGAATTCAGAGCATTTGTCAAGTTCAGGTACTCAGGAATGGCATTAGCCAACCAAAATTTATATTCACGGAGAAGACAGTACGAAGACATTAAAATCAGGAAGAAGTCTATCTTATGAGACACAGCCCCGTGTAGTCTGTTTAATGTCAACAGACGTTTCGGAAGAACATGTCGCCTATATCTTCAGGGTAAAAGAAAGAGCTAAAGCAAGAAATCCCCATAGACCAAGTATCATTGGGGCAAAAATATCTTCATTTTATACAGGCTTATAAAAATCAAAACAGACCAAATTTCATTCAAGCCATTTTACCACTCACTGAAGATATGACAGAAAATGAGAGAAATATGAGGGAAAATTGTGAGGTGTTCTCCCTCAAAATGTGAAAACAGTGACCGGAAATCAATCCGGAGCATTCTGAACGGAGGTTCCTCACACGATGTTCGAATGATATAAAGGGTTCTTTGTTCTATACATAGCAAACGATTTGTCATAGAAAGAGAAGACTCTGTCAGCCAAGGTAACAAAAACTCAGTTCTTTTTTTCTTTCTCTTTGAAGGATATCTTCAATCACAGGAGTTCCATGCAGGCCTATTTCGTACGTCCCTGCTGCAGCAAAAATGATATTTTGATCTCATTCACTGCTGAGATTTTCATAGTGCAAATTATGCAAACGGTTTCTAACGTCGGTAAACTTGTGGAAGTACTGCATTATTTTCCTGATGCCTTCAACGCATTTATATTAGTGCCAGTGGGTTGGAAATAAATTCTGATTCAATACTCGATCCGTGTCTACAATATTTTTCTCAGTAAAAGTGCTACCACATTAATAAAATGTATTTTCTCTGGCCGCTCAACTTCAAAATAGTGAAGACTTCTACACTCCTCAAAGACAGCTTTACGGGCAGTAACATAATGCGTACGGTCTCCCTCAGTAACCTTATATAACTTATCTATGCGCTGAAATTGTACAAACACATTTCGGAAAAAAATTCTGGATAGGACTATGGATAAATCATTTAAAATTTGCAACAGTTGCTTTCAAATTAAATTATATATTCAAAGCTCCAGCCTACGGGTTCCAAAATTCTTTTTTCTCTCTCCTAACGAAGAATAGGGCTTTGCATGGGAATTTACAGTCCGATTTAAAAAGAAGAATTCGAAAAACATTAGTTTCGTCATATTTGAATTCTTATATTCTATTTAAGAGGAGCTGGAGTAGCGTACTAGGCACGACTGGCTACGGGCTGGACGATCGAGGGGTCGGAGTTCTAGTCCCGGTAGGGTCAAGAATTTTCTGTTTTCCGAATCGTCAAGACTGGTTATGGGGTTTTAACACCAAGAAGGCCGCCGTGAATGTGGAAGTTTGAACATTGCGTATATTGTGCATTTTAGACATCATATGTGTATTCATACAATTAATATCTATTGTAATAGTAGTTTCCGAAAGTATTGATACCCTCTGAGTATGATCCGTAAGGATCGAAACATGATGAAACTTAAATAGTCACATTAGACGGTATTATTTTTGCCTTTGTAATTGTTAGTGTGACGGACCAGAATGAAACAAATAAAAAAAAAATTGGCTGATTTCCTCTCAATAAACAATATATAGTGGCTAACAATTTAAAGAACTGACCCTCAGAAAATAAACTGAAGTGTACTCATGTAATTGAAATAAACTGGAATGAGGATTAGTATCTCTGCAGCGATACTAACATCGCTTTATCAGTCATGCCTACCGCTGGCAAGAATAAGGACTATGCATGTTTTTGTTAGGTCCAAAGCAGAAGACAAGAAGCAGACAAAAAAGCTAGATTGTGTAGATATCGGAAAATTTTCTGAGTACGCCTTGTTGATGGCGTTGTCTAACCTGATACTGCCACAACACGTGGGCCCTGTCTGCTCGATGTTCGCGGAACTGCATACAAGCCCACCTAGCCGGCAGGCAGCAGTCATGCATAAAGGAAGCGCGCCTCTTAACAGTCACGTGCGCATTTCCCTGTCCTTGTTGTTCTCTTGCTGACGTTCTTGTGTGCACAGCTGGCGTCAGCAATGCTCGAAGACTTATTCATGCAATAAAGAACGAAGCTGTTATTTGTACTTACTTCGTCAGAATCGTTCGGTTGCTTTAACATTCCGATAAATTTGCTGGAGACTATGATAATAGGTCGCTAGGATACCGTTTAAACTAGGAACTGTGAGGTTACTTGTCATATAAAATCAGGAGATAAGTTTCCAAAGATCTTGTGAAGATTTTTCATATAATCACTGCTTTGGATCGACTATACAGGGTGTTTCACGACTATAGGGCATAACTGCAGGTGGTGATTTCATAGGTCTTTGTGATCAAAAAAGTTCGTATAAACATGTGTCCGATTTTGGACGGTTACGGAGTTATGACCGTTTTAAACTCAGAATAGAAGGTAACGATTACTGACAATAAACGGAACAAAATAATAAACCAGCATAATACATGATACATTTAAAGTATGAATGTAAAGTTAACTTCGTGAAATTACCTTTAATTTTAATTTATTGGTGCTTAAAGCTGATTTTCGAAAATGCCACCGCCGGCCGCAACACAGGCTGCCGCTCGGTTGTGAACGGCGCGGGTAGCACGTAGCAGCTTCAGCTGGCTCTTTCTTATGTGGTTAGCGGCGTGCAGAATGCGACCGAGCAAATCATGTCGCGGTTTACCATACGAACAATGCCTTCTTCATTCACGCCTTCATTAACACCACGTTCGGCTGCAATACGAACGCCGGGAAGTCTACCGGTATCTCGCACTGCCTGGTAACCTCCAGTAAACACTCTGCGGTTCGGTATTCTACGATTCGGAAACCGTTGCTGATATTCAGCTACGGCAAGAACTGAGTTACCGTCACAAAACCCGTACACATAAATCATATCTGCATACTCCTCAAATGAAAATGTAAATGGCATCGTGAACGTAACAGACGCACCGAGGTGAGAACTGTTCTGAACACCAGTAGCCGCCACACTAGCCGTGGCCTTACATACCACCCCACCACGCCTTAGGTACCTCTGAAGTGTCGAGATAACGAGAACGCGCTGTCTGTAGCTGGCTAAAAATAGCGACCCGCCAAATAATAGACGCGGTTCACACGAGGGCGTGTACGGGAATGAAAAAACGGTCATAACTCCGTAACCGTCCAAAATCGGACACATGTTTATATGAACTTTTTTGATCTCAGAGACCTAGGAAATCGCCTCCTGCAGTTATGCCCTAGTGAAACACCCTGTATATATAGCATCGATATTCAGAGAGACTTTAAATAATCAACTTAAACGCCCTTGGTTCTTCATTGTCTGCTTATCATAAACCCTTTCTCAAGGAGGGACCTTGTGTTGTGTGTAATACCTTTTCTAACTTTCCGTTGATGTGCCAAAATCACTTCAATATTCGACATTTAATGTACGTTTGGTTGCTGTAAGAACTTATATGCATTATTCTTGCTATATGTACAGCAAGAATTTTTGTATCAACGTTGCTCCGCACATTTCGGGTTATATGTCCGGGCTTTGTGTTAATTTTAAACATTTATTTGTTCGTTATATAAATTTGGACTTAAAAAGCAGTGAAAATAAACTGCAAATACGAGAGACAATCTTTACGAAACCAAGACCTTGTTAATTCACTGGATGCCCATTTCCTCGTCAAAATATGTTGCGCCGCATTAGAAAATGTGCTGTGAGAGAGGGGTTATAAAATTTTCTGAGTTATGCTTGTCGTTAATTTTATTAAAATTAACATTCTAGTCACAATATTACATCACAAAGTACGTATATTTATTTCAGAATTTTTAAGAGGCATATTGTTTCAATTGACCTAATCCTTCCAGCCGCACTATGGCCCTGGGGTCGACTCAGCCTCTAACAGAAATGAGTAGCAGGAATATTCTTGGAATATTCTTGGGAGTAAAGGGCGGCCGGGGCGTAAGACTGACAACCTTACTGCCATCTATGAGCCGATTGTCTAGAAAATGTGGGAATCTTAACATCGCACAACCCTGTGAGCCTACACGGCCTGTTACAGGGTTATCTTTACTTTACTTTACTTTACTTTACTTTACTTTATTTTACTTAGCTATATTCTGTTCCGCACATTCATTGGAAGTCATACCCTAGAAATCTAATAATTATTTATGAATGTGATAAACTAAAACAGCCGAATCAAAGCGATGTAAGCTTCTTCTTTTCCAGTTTGTTCAAATGTAGACCAATTTGTATTCCGTAATGTCATTTTGTCATGAAGTTAGAATCATAAATGATTTCGAAACGTCGGCAATACAGTTTACATTCCCAATGCATCTTCTATCAGAAACAGGATTCAAAATGGCAATGATCCCCGTGAAAAGCAGAAAGCTGACTCGTTCTAAATATGTACGTCCTATCTTGTCTTCAAGGCAAAATCTCTTCGCCCTGAAGATGTAAAGGGCAAGGGTTACAGAAACGTTGAAAACACATTCGACGTCTAGACGTTGTCATCACCCCAAACAACGATCCACATTAACATTGAACCGTCGTGAAAGCCTGAAGTAATTTATGTCCCTGATGTTAATGCGAATACACGTTATAATGAGTGTAAACAGAAGCTCTGGAAGATGAAAGGAAGGAGTTTAGTCTGCAAATATAGGTAAGAGAATATTAAGCATGTGTTCGTGACTTCTAACCAAAATGTAAGAGGAAACAATTTCAAAATAAGACAAAATTCAAATTTTGGGAAAGATACCAAAAAATCAAGACTACTTTTACAAAAATTTCTGGGCACATTACATTCTATGAATTCTGTCTATCTATAGAAGATCGTAAATATTAAAATATTGGTAACTATAGTTTTACCTGTTATTTCTATGTATGTCAGATTTCGTATCCCATGCTGAAAGAAGAACGCAGATTGGGGGTGTTTGAGAACAGAGTCCCTGGGGAGAATACTTGGGTCAAAGACAGAAGAAGTAGCAGGAAAATTTCGAAAGTTTCTAAATGAGGAGTTGATAATCTGTACTGAAATGAAAACAAGAAGAATGAGAATGTAGCATGCATGAGGAAGACGAGAGATACATAAACTTTGAATTTAAAACCCGTGAAGGAAGAGTTAGTTTTGAAAATTTTGGACTTACCATAAAAATATTAATTAAAATATATTTTAAATCAAGATTGAGAGTGTGTGGACTGCACGTATTTATCTCAAGTAATGAGCTCCTATGAACGTGTTAATGAATATTGGGAGTTCATAAAAGGCGATAAATTCCTTGACTAACTGAGCGGTAATTATCTTCTCAAGAACTGCTCCTCTCCGTTGAGTTAGTTAATTAGTTGGCCATGGTTTTACGTTCGGAGTTTTAATGAAAGCTATGCAAATAAGTTTTGAAGTTGTTAAGTAACTTTTAATTAACCTGTGATGCAAAGTCAGAGCTTTGTCCTCTGCGAAAACATAACACTCGTCAGTCTAATATTCTGACTTGCTGTTCATGTTAGTATCAAATAAGTGTTGTGATACAAAACATACAAATTCTAACGTACAAACACTTTTTGTTAGAACTTAATATCCGAAATAAAAAAGACTCTGGTAAAAAACTCCGTGGTATTAGTCCGCAAGTGAACTATACCGACCGAGCGGCCACCGTTTGTCGGCGAAGTTACTGTGGTCTAGTGGTTAGAGTTCTTGGTTACAGGTTCACATGTCCCGGTTCAATTCCCAGTGCTACCAGATTTTTTGAGAAATAATGGGTCCGAAACGGGGTTCACTCGGCCTCGTGAAGATAATTGAGAAGCTATTTCAAAAAAATAGCGGCTCCGGTCTAGAAAACAGAAATTAACTGCCGTGAGGATTCATCGCGCTGACCACGCAACACCCTCTATTCGCTAAAGTTGGCACTACCCCTCATAATTACTTATAAACTGAAAAATGAAATTTATTAAACCCAAGCGGTTAGTCGCTGGCTTCCCATCGTGGCGGACCGGGTTCGATTCCGGGTCTGGTCAAGTGGGATTTGTGGTCGACAAAGTGGCGCTGGGGCAGGTTTTCTCAGAGTACTTCGGTTTCCCCTGCCAATCTTCTTTCCACCAATTGCTCCACAATCACCCTCACCAATCATCTGGGGCTGGTACCATAGGCCAGAAGTGACCGCAGTACCAAGGACTTAGTCCCACCGCACTAGCAATAAAAAAATCACCTCCCATTCTAGGCAACATTTTACCCTTCATTTTCACTCATAGATTAACTTCATTTTTAGGAAGAACTGTTGGGGATTACGACAGTGGTAAGGATTTTAAATCATAATGGTGAAGCTGTATACTTCCGTCCAAGTGTCTGGTAACAGATATGTTACGAGACCGAAATTACTGATCGGATTTCGATGCAATGTGGCCTTAGTGGTGCGTCATTCAGCGCGTTAGATTCGCGTCTGTCAAGTATACTGAAACTTTACTTCGTATGGAACTCCAACGAAGCTTTATCGATTTTCACAGAAACAAAGTAACAGAAGAGAGCGAAGTGCCTGGTCAGGCCTGTCGCGGAACTCAGGGAGCGGTGATAAATGAGTAAGGCGTAATGATGTAGCAGTGATTAACAAGAACCTCTGCTGTGGTGCCACGTTTTCCACTATGAATAACACAGAATGTCACCAGGGACTGAGGCAGAGTATCAGGTGTGAGACTGCCCGCCGGGAATATAGTACGGCCCTGTCTTAGAAACAAAATATCGTAAAAAGTGATGGCGTATGACACAAATTATAGAGATTTCCAAGCTATTCACGCTTTATATGAATATTTAATGGGTTCATCGGGCCATCTTAACTTCAGGCTGAGTGATAAACAGTTCACTTGTGTATTATTTGAAGTTTTCACGGCGGAGACTATGAAGAATGCTGTTTTCTGGGATGTGGCGCCCTGTAGATCTTGTGTTAACAGACGTTTCGGAGGAAAATATCGCCTCCATTTTCAGGGCATAAGGAATCCGCGAGCGATGAACCAGCGTGACTGCAGTCTGCAGCCATCTACTCACGCTGTTTCATCACTCGCGGATTTCTTATACACTGAAGATTGAAGCGATATTTTCTCCGAAACGTCGTTTACGTCAAGATCAACGCGGCGCCACATCCCAGAAGACGGAATTCTTCATTTCACTTTTATTTACAAGGTGACGGAACTAACTAAGTTTTCCAATTTAAGTACCTTCTGTCATTAATCTGGGAGGAATGCTGGACGTCGTGAAAAAACCTCAGTCATCATAGACTGTTTCCAGTCCAGAAAGGAGTATGTGACTTCCTACATGCGAAGCAGGAGTTCCTGACAATTCACAATACACAATACACTGCGGCCTTCAGTTGCTGATCACACCACCAGATCGCATTTCTGCTTTGCCATGAACAGACCCTTTGTTACGTTCTCGTATCCGGTAGGAACGAAGAGTATGATAGTAGCTAATAATATGTATTATTCATCTGACTCAGTACTGCACTTAAGTGCATTAAAATTCATTACATCGTTAATTATTAAGGTACGACTAATGCAACAAGGAATTCTGCATTTTCAGTATTTCATGTCCTGCCGATTTCTGACCTGTTGCAATACCGAACAAATGAACCTTTTTACGATGATGTGAGAGGTAGTACACATATAACTTTCCATGTAAAATGAGGAAAGTCGCCATGAAGAAACAGGAAGCTCTACTATGAAATTTCACCTCATTTCAGGAAATAAAACAATGTGTTATTCTCGTTTAATAAGATGTGCTTTTGCTTTGCCCTCAGCACCGCATGACGGATATGAACTACACTCCCCCCACCCCTACGTACCCATGCATGAAGCAACCCGAGAACCCCTAAATATGTTTTTCATGAAATATGATATTGAGAAATGTTAATACACACAGCAATTTTGGTTACAATTGGACAAAAAGAGAAACCATATTACATGAGGATATATATGAATTTCTGCGCGTATTTTGAGCCTAAATCTTTAAATATGTATTTTGCTAAGATCTTTTTCGAATAAAACTTTTAGAGAAATAGAGCACACGTTCTGTCTTCAGCACATGTTTCGCATGTCTTACGGCGCTACACGTGCATTTACCGGCTTGGATATTCAGCACTCAGAAATAGCCTTCTCAGTACAAGAAAATGTTACAGTTTTCCGAATAAACTCCAAGATTCCCTGAATCTCCTGTTCCCGGTGGTAATTAAATTAATCCCCCCTTTTGCCTCAAATTCTACTCGTAGGTCTATACGTGTATAGATACATATAATGTTAAATTAAAGTTCAATTCATCATGCAGCTGAAGTCCTATATTGTCCACTATCATAGGTCAATCTCCAACCTCCTGCCACTTCATCTCTCTTCAGTCCGAATATTCTGCTCAACACCCGGTTCTCAAACACACTCAGGCTCTGTTCGTTTCCAACTATAGACACAGAAATATATTAGCACTGAAAGCATAAATAAAAAAAAGTAGTGAGTTACCTTCATAGAAACGTTATCAGCGCCCTTAGAGAAATGTACCGGTGGCCAGATTGTTTTAACATGTCGACTAGGTGTCTGCATTATGTAAAAATACATTATGGTGTTTCCATGTGGCAGAATACTTTCTGTTTCAGATCTAAATAAGGACGTCTTAATTTTTAAGGGATGTCTCTCCTTATGTAAAAATTATCTGCAAATTTCTTATTATAATATGGTCAGATTGAAAAAGTACTTACAAAATTAGGTTCAGTACCTCTGTCAATAATGAGGCTAATAAAAGCCTGCATTGCAGTTCATGCCTAAGTGCCTCGCAATCTCTACTTCATATCCCCGAGTTATAATCACAGATTTACGTGTAATGTTTCAGAGGGTGTTGTTCATATCCAAGAAAAATGCGTGATTCATGACAGAATTTTTGATTGATAACTCTTTTTGGAATAAAATATACACCTCATCAGTTACTCTGAAATGTCTGGGCTGTGATGTCAGGTTTCTTAACATTTCCAAAGTTGGAGTTCATCTTGTCATGAAAGTTTGAAATCAGTTATAACTGTCACCAACTCACATTCTCGAGAGAGAGCGCGAGGTGCAAAGGTTCTGTAGTAACCGGTACTCACACCAGCGGGAGAACAGAGTCCCATTATGAAGCTCGTTCAAGCATTAGCATGAGGTGTGAATGTTTTATGTGAGCTTTAATTTGACACAATATCCGACACCGATCCACTAAAAGGCTCCCTGTGGAGGGGGGCTGGAATATATGTTCACATTATCCTCCTGCCATCTTCGAAATATTCTCTCTGTACCTCCATATCCCTTTGGTTTTCAAATAAATGCAAATTTTTGGAGCCTATCATTTTCCTTTGTTCAAGAGAACTAATTGTGTTTCTGTTTTCTATACCTCCATTTAGCGTTAATAAATATTTAGCTGCTTCCGTTTCCTTATTTTCGAATCTGCCCATTCTCCTGCATTACCTCAAATTTCCTGAATTTTATTAACTTCTTAATCTGTTTCAATATTATAAACAATATTGAAGTATTCAGTGTAAGCTTAAATTTCTTATTTAAGGACGCTGTGAGTATCCGGCGAACACAGACTGAGGGTGTCTGAGAACAGGTTGTTGAGAAGAGAAATGCATACAGGATTTTGGTGGGAAGGCCAGATGGAAAGAAACCACTTGGAAGACCTAGACTAGGTGGGAGTACGTTAAAATGAATCTTGGAGAAATAGGATGGGGTGGTTTGGACTCGACTCTAGCTCGGGTAGGACCCACTGGAGAACTCTGGCGAACACGATAATACATATTCGGTTTCTTTTTGTTAGTGGGGTGGGACTAAATCCCTTGTACTACGGCCACTTCTGGCCTATTGTACCAGCCCCAGACGATAGGTGAGGGTGTTTGCGGAGCAATTGGTGGAATGAAGATTGGCAGGGGATACCGAAGTACTCGGAGAAAACCTGCCCCAGCGCCACTTTGCCCACCACAAATCCCACTTGACCAGACCCCGCGATCAAACCCGGGTCGCCGCGGTGGGAAGCCAGCTACTAACCGCTTGAGCTATGGTGCGGCCCTACATAATTCGGGTTCTATAAATTGTTAGGAATTTCTTCAGTAGCACAGAAACTGGCAGCTTCTCAAGTAGGACTCAGCTGCATGGCGTTAATTAGTTAGTTAGATTATACAGCGTCGATGATAAGATGATTAATGTAATGAATCAGATAGAGGAATGAGAATTGATAGGAGAAACAGAAATACTACTCGTAAGAGAAAACCAGTGCCACTTTGCCCACCACAAACTTCACATAATCTCAGCTTGGGTCTAACCCGAGCCACCACGGTGGGAAGCTGGCAACTAGTCGCCTGAGCTATGGCACGGCCAAGAAAATGTCAAATATCACATTAAGGTTCTAGAAAGGACTTGAATATTCCTAACAAACTGAGCGACTATCGCCTTCTAGTACTATTGAAAACCCTGTCCCTTGCATTAGAGCGTAAGATTCCTGCTGCAGTAAACTGTGTCGGAGTACCTGAAGGGAGGAAAGTTGTTGGAAGGTGTAGACATAAATTGATGGATATTATGGCCCGCCGCCTAAAAGCCAGATAACTGAATCATAGCAGGCGTCCATTGTTAGGCAACGGTTCTGTATCGTTGCGGGGTGATAATGAAACAGGTTCACGCGACAAGGCATACGCATACACAACAGACGTTACCGCGCAAGTGAAATACCAGAACTAGTGAAGTTCTCGCAGCAACGAATACACCAGCGACCTGTGCGTAGAACACGTGAAATGGAACGTTTGAAGGATGTCTTCTAGACCGTCCGACTGCAGAATATGAGAGACCAGACCAGAACGGAACAGAGGATAATTGAGGTCAAAACAGAGCGGAGGCCAAAACAGAGGCGAATGGAGCAGAGCTGAGAACAGAAGAAACCAGCTCAGCTTAGAACCAGAAAACGACAGACTAATCAGGTCGCATTGTCTGGAAGACGTTATTTCAGAGTGATTGTAATTGTAAACAACTTAGCCAATAAACAGCTTCATCTAATCCGGAACCCATGATTTCTTGTCCCGTTACCATGATACCTGCCAATATTATTGAAACTGACGATAAAAATGTATGGGAGGTTGTGGGCTGAACTCATTCGGTTCAGGAGAGGATCAAGCGGCGAGTTCTTGTGAATAAGATAAGAAATCTTCTTGTTCAGTATGTAAGGTGGGGTAAATTTCTTGAGCACCTGACCCATTGTTAGCTTCTCAAGAAGTATTTTACTCCGTGGAGTTGGTACCTTCTTTCTGTTTCATCAAATATTGCATAATTATAAGTGAGGCATGTGTCAGATTGCCCACGCAGCCCTACAGACGACGTAACCAGTGCTGGTACGGAAGGAAGTCAGCGCCTACTTACCATCGTGCAGCGGGTCGATGGTGTGGATCATGAGCTGCAGGAGGCCGTGGCGGAACTTTGTACCCGAGTGACCAGTCGGTCCAGGTGCTGGGCGTGAGGTGATGCCACTGCCCGCAGAGCCACCAGCCGACCCTCCGGCACCCGAGCCGCCACCCACACTCGTCTGGCTTGAAGTGGCAGCATTGCCCGCGTGCTGCAAATATACACACAGACATTCAACCGCTTTTCTTCACGCTCCGCGAGCATCTATACACGGAACTGGAGCAAAATAATAGTGGAATGTCTGACTAAGTATATCCTTTTTAAGTTCTTTTTTATTGCTAGTGGGGTGGTACTAAGTCCCTTATACTGCGGCCACTTCTGGCGTATTGTACCAGCCCCAGGTGGTAGGTGAGGGTGATTGTGGAGCAATTGGTGGAATGAAGATTGGCAGGGGAAACCGAAGTACTCGGAGAAAACCTGCCTCAGCGCCACTTTTTCCACCACAAGTCCCACTTGAACAGATATGGGATCGAACCCGTACAGCCGCGGTGGGAAGCCAGCGACTAACCGCTTGAGCTATGGCGCGGCCCTAAGAAGCTCTTAGTTTCGTCAATACGCAATCAATTTCCCACCTATTAATTCTGTGACAGAAGAGAAAGTTGGACAGAACTTGAATCCCAAGCAATATGGATCAATACGGCGTGTGATTGAGAGCCAGTGCACTCGGACTGTCATCTCTCGAACAATGACAGAAGAAGATTAATGGCCCTGGGCGGGCTATGTTATACAAACACTGAAATAGGGACTCAAACTTGCCCATCACCGGCCTCCTCTAGGGTCCCAGCGTAGAGGGCCTTCTCTATATCAAGAAAATTTCGACCCCAGCGTAGCAACCCAGCCAATAATACGCTGGGGAAGACCGAATGTTGATCCACTTCAATCCAGTTCCAAAGTCGCACCATATTTCCGAGATTCAGTTTAATGTTACGTTCCCATCTGACACAAATAGCTGATACAACAATGATGAATTGCCTTCAGATCAATTAATGAATTATTACAGCATTTCGACATTTCACTGCACTATATATAATGTTACATTATTAATTTTGAATTTCCGCTTGATCATTTAAGTTAGATTTAACCAGCGGCACGCACACAAGAAGACTACACAGAGTAAGTACAAATAACAGTAAAAACACATAAGAAAACATTACGTACATTATTAATAATACGAATATTTGTATATTACAGATAACACCTATACAATACTAGAAACAAGAAGAAGCCGCTGCAGCACTATAGACATAGGGCGAGTAACCCTGACATTTTTTAAATTAAAAATTTAGAGAAAAGAATTTTAAAGGATTTCAAATTAGAACCCAAGATTTTATAAGTGCTAATCAGGAAGACCTATGCTTTTAAATTTTAAATGTTATAAATAAGTGCAGTGTAACAGATACGTGAGTGTATACACCTGATGATGACCGTTTGGGGCCGAAACATGTAGTGTGTAAAGGAGAACAAAACGAAAGACCTATAAATATAGTTTGCACTTAGGACGGAGTTATATCATATATCGTAAAAAGTGCAACAGGATGCTTAAATATAATATTAGATTTAAACCTTAAGGTATATCTACGGTTAGAATCAGCGAAACTTTACTCTGTATAATATTTGTTATTATCTCGACATATTGAAAATTGTAGTTTTATAGGTGAGGAATTTCTTCGGCAAGAGCCGTATTAGGCTTGTGTACAATCAGAATTGTTCAATGAACTTCCTTAACCTACCTATAATATGCATCTTAACAGCAATGATTTGTGTCTGTATTTTAAATAATGCCCCGGTCTGGATACAAGCAAATGACTCAAGCAGTGATATTTTCTGGCAACTTGTCTTTAACTTTTCTAGACAACCTTCACCACCTCTCTCTCCAAGAGACGGCTGAAACAAATAAACAAACAAGCCGGAACGAGACGCAGTTTGTGATTCCCGCATGAAAGAGGTAACCAAAAGAGATTTTCCTTCAATGATTCCCAAATGTTTGTTCCCCAGTGACACTGCGCACTGCTTCTGTCAGTCCAGTGTTTCAGAATCACAGAATCAACAGTGCTGGACTTGATTTCCGAATTTCCGTGGAACAACAGTGGGGCCAGAAGAAGAATTAGAAGAATTATTGTGTGATGTTACATGTGCTGTAGTACATCGACATGGGGAGTGAGTAATTTAGTAAAACTTTTACAGTTCCTCTGTTACAATCCGTTGCCAGGCAACGGATAGTGAATACTAGTGGAATTAGCCTGAGAATATTAGTGTCAAGTGATTGTAAATTGTTTAAATCAGCAACAGTGTAATAATTAATTATGTTACGACCTATAGGTGTTTAATAAATCCAATTACCAATCCAACTCCCTTCTTTAGCCACTGATACATACGGCATTCATTGTGAGCTTATAACGAATTCCAACATACTCATATCACAGACTACTAAATAAGGAATTTGTGCAAAGTTTAAAATTTCAAATATGTGAATTTATATGTTTAAAATATATCATTTGAATGTGCTTTAAAACGCCGACCAACAATTTCGGCTCAGAGATCCTTCATAGTAACAGAATTTTGACTCTACACACAATGGTAAAATTCACCTAGTGTGTCTGTCTGCATGAATCCTTACTGGAAAACGCAGCAAGCAGGTATGTAAAGACGATAATGTGATTTCGTGATCTATAATATTCAGATTTGCTTTGTCGTGGTTTTGCCTGACGTGAAAGAGTTTAATTCGCTGAAATGAGGCCGTTTAAATCTTAGAAACAGAAGAAACCTTGGATATTTCGAGGGAATGAAATGTGAAACAGTTCGCGTGTAAGGCGCGTTGCGCTGAGTCACGAGTGGTTTCGTGGTGACCGTCGATGTAACTACGTTTCGAATCGTAACCTGCAGAGAGATATAATTTCAACATGGCCGATCACCGCCGTTATGTTTGGAACATCCATAAAACACATTTTTCTGGCTTACAAAGGTTTAGACTAAACTGGGTTTAAAGCACAATATATCATTGAAGGTCGCAGTGCGAGGGCCAGTTTTATGGCTCACTCCTCATACTCATACTCATACTGGGTTTAACAGTCCCTGCTTGCTGGTTGTCCTTAATACTCTGTATGAAAGTTGCTTAACGTAGGTAAGGGGTAGACAATCCGAGCAAAGGAAANCGCTTGCAGATTTCTTATATTTTTCTTCTAGCCTGAAGATGGAGGCGATACGTTCCTCCGAAACGTCGGTTAACACCACATATACACGGTGCCAAATCCCAGAAGACTGCTTTCTTCAAATATTGTGTTGTATGTTGTATTTCTGTAGGAAGAGATCTTTATTATAATAAAATAAGTATCGATTCTGTGACTTTGAAATGTTCAGTTTCAGTTCAGAAACTGTCCTTTGATCTTGCAGAGTGAACTGAAGTAAGAAACATCTATATGGGTGCTGAAGATCTCATTTATCCAGTAACATTGCAATAATGGGTATATGCAATATGAAGTCGGTTATGAGGCACAGCAACTGCCATGAAACGGGCAATTATATTAGTAGAATTATCTGCATTGAACTTTCTTTTTGTTTAGAGTGTTCGCTTCTATTGACATACCATCATTCTAACTATGATCCGAAACGCTAAGGTTCAACATCAGTTTATATAATCTTCCGTACACCCATTTATTCTTGTTCTGTTTCTTTGTATGGTTGTGAAAGGTGGTCTCATATTTTGAGGGACGAAGATGAATTACAAATGTTTCAAAGCAAATATATTAAAGTGGGTGTGAATATGGCAACTGAAAAATTCGCAACACTGCATAAAGAATTTCATTAATTATTTCAGGGCAGTTAATAATTTTTAGTTGTTTATATGAATTTGTTCACAACGATCTGACCATATAACACGGAATCTAGAGAAAATATATACAAATTTTTGGTGGGTAAAACTCTAGAAATTCAGTAAATTTTCTTCTTTCTTTCTTTCGGTTAGACTGACAACCTCTTTCTTGAAGAATGACTCGGATCAGGGATCCTTCAGTTTTCCTGAACTTCATCTTTTTGGTAAATCATCTCTCCATAACTCTAACAATTCTGTCAACTCAAAGCCCGAAATGAAAGTGGGAATATAATGTTTTCTGTACACTGAGAAAATAAAATATGAGGACAGGATCTTTATCGGACTACATCAGAATAGTACAAGGAATATTTTTAGTAACTTGAGTTCTCGGCGAGAGATACGCTGCTTGCTGCTAGTCGCATGCGAATTTGCCGTTGAATCAACTTGCCTGTGACTTGTTCCATGGATTTAGTTACAATGTAGAGAGTGTATAAATTTTCAAAGAATGAGCCATTCACCAACAGAATTTACTACAATGCCGACACAATGAAATCGAGTTGCAAGTTTCGATCCTACCGTTTGAAATGAAGTAGTTACAATTCACAGATCACAGGAGGTGTTGAATGTGATGCCATCTACACACTTAGATATTTTCGAAATTAATTGTTTAATTACGGAACACAAATACAACAATCCTTCTTGCACTTACAGCGCACGAAATACTAACTTTCACTGGATGGCTTCAGCAGTTATTTTGCCGTTCTTGCAGTGGACTTTAACACTCCAGGCTCTTGAGCTAGATGTTTCAGTGATTTTCTAGGTGTATGTTCAAGTCTGGTCCCTAGCCATCTAACTTCTCATCAAGCACTCGGCGCTTATGTTTTCATTTCTTATCTATTAAGAGTCCCATTGTTTTAAGTTTATTCACCAGATTGTGAATTGTTTGCCTGCTGGGAACTCTTTCAGCACGAAATTTATGTCAAAATTTTCTCCGACACTTTCTAGCGGATCCGTATTTCACATAGATATCATACAAAATTTCACGTTGCTCCGAAATATTCTGCAACATGAAAGAGCACGCCGCTCGCTAATTGTAACTGAGAACAAATGGCTAATGGAGCTGATAACCGTTGTCTACTGCTGACAAATCATAAACAAACTCTCACACATGAACCGCACTGCTAGCCTTGAAGCATAATGTCATCAAGCGATCTACAAATTAATTACTTCCATTTATTCCAAAATTTATCGGCTGCTTCATCGGTAAAATTCGTACGCGCCTCGCAGCAAGCAGAGTACCGGTCGCCGTGCAGCGCAGAGCCGTAAACCCGTCAAGTTATTAAAAACAGACCCTGTATTATAGCTGCAGAAAATTTCTAATAGTGTTAACATATTTTTGTTAGTTCGTTAGTATTTAGTTGGTTGTTTCGTTTTTGTACTGTGACCGTTCCGTTCATACCACTTCGACAATTATTTACTACAATAACAAATTCTGATTACGACCTAGGAAATGGTCCAATCTTCTGTATACGAGACAAGACCAAAAATGTTGATACGATACTTACATTTGTATCTCAGATAAGTCGCACTCTTTGAGAGATGGCTGTAACCAATTTATCCCGGCGTGTCACTGTATGTCCTGACACATTTGCATTTCGTTCCATTGCTTCAGGGATTAAGGCAGAGCGAATTTGTCACATGTCGGTTTAATAACACCCAACAGTACAGAACATTGTGCGTGTTAAACTTTGCGAGGTTAGGAAACACATCGACCGAAACACAGCAAGAGACGCAAATAACATTTGGAGATATAAGTGTGAGCCGAGTATGTGCTTCTTAGCTTTCCGGTCGTTTTAATGAGAGATGAATATTTATCGAAACCGATGAGAGTCCTGAACACCCTCTAACCAGTGCAAACGATGAATGGTTGGCTTAAATATTCCATTCGTAATTACGTTACAGACTGAAGCGCTATTCATTAAAACCCACTGCTCTTTTCATCATTATTGGACGTTATGTAAAAAATTCGGCTGAAAATGAGTCATTAAATAGCTGAAGAGTATCAAATATAGAAAAGACTAAGAATTGTACAAAAAATAGACCACGACATTTTCTTGCAACGGCATCAATCACAAATGACGAATACTCTGTTTCTGTCTCTAATATTGTTATGCCACCTCTTTGTCTCTCTCTCTCTCTCTCGACTACCAGACCGACCATATTTATAGGCTTGAAGTGCAGTGGGATTCTGTTTTGTCTTTGGCAATTGTACGTGTTTTCCAGTTATTTTATTTTCTGTACTTTTTCATATAAAGGGAAAATACTCAAACCATTTCGTATTTTCCAATTTCTTAACTGATCTGTCCTTATGCAACCGTTGACAGTTCTTAGGTATGTCATTTCTGCTATTTGAATTCTGTTCCATTTTCTGTTCTTCAACGTTAGATGTTTCGCTGCTGGGACCGCCATAAACTTATAGAATTAAAAAACTTACAATTTTCCTAGATTTCCATTTCACATTATTTATATTACCCCACATATGCTCTGATATTTATTTATTAGCTTATTTCCATTATCTTGAAAAAATTAAAATAAGTTATATCATCTTGCTGTGTGTATATGAGAGTCTGTGTATCTGTATGCTCCCCCCCCACACATTTAAAATACATCCGAATGTCTGAATCGAGCTTTATGAAATCCGGCAAGTATATCATGCCACCAGAGGTCATCTCAACGGCATATTTTACAAATCCCGTTTCACTAATACCAACACTGGAGCCTCTAAAAATGAAGGTAATAACCTTGATATTACTTGAATGTCTTATATGAACGTCATGAAACTTGGTATGAATATCTTGCCACCTGAGGCCATCTGAACGGTGTGCCTTACAAATCCCTGTCATCAGTAATACAAACACTGTAGGATCTCATATTGTATTGTGTTACTTGACTTTGTTACGCTTAAAAATGCAATGTTTTTTGCATCAGATATTCAAATTGTTGTGGAAGAAAAATGTCAGATTAGTTATTCCCAGAATTTCTTGTCTATTATCTAGATGTTAATCACAATAAAAAACAAAACAAACTCCGTGACCTGTAGTCCGCAAGCGAACTATACCGACCGAGCGACCGCCTCTTGTTGGCGAAGTTAGTGCCAAGTTTTGCGGATAGAGGGTGTCACGTGGTCAGCGCAACGAATCCCCATAGCCGTTAATCTCAGTTTTCTAGACCGGAGCCGCTATTTCCTTGAAATAGCTCCTCAATCATCCTCATGAGGCAGAATGGACTCCGTTCCAGACCCACTATTCGTCAGAAAATCTTGAAGAGCCGGAAATAGAACCCCGGACCTCTGGATCTGTAGCGAGGAACTATGACAACTAATCATAATTACACGCAATATTACAGCCTAAATATTTTAAGTAGAAAACTTTCTCTACGATTGAATTATTGTCTAAGGTTATTTTTATTCGAATTGGGTATATTCCTGGAAAAGCTACGACTTTTGTTTCTGTAGTAGAAATACGAAAGCACCTATAAACATTCTGAACCACAATGACCATCTGGCAGGTTAAAAGCAAGTGGTGGTCTCTTAAACCACTTTATAGTAAATGGAGCAGTAACTTCTGATGAAAAGTTTCGTTCCTCCAGTCCTTTCGGGTGAAAGCTACTAGACCATAGTTGCCTTTCCTTCTTCCTCTTGTCCCACCTCGCAATTAATTTGATTATAAAACCACAAAACTGTGCACAAAAGCATGAAATTAATGGATAAACCGCTCGTTCCTCCTCCAGTTCTCATTCTAGTAGTTCATTGCCTTCCACAGCCGACATGCTCCTGTTTCCCCTCTCCTTTCACGTGACAATGTTTATCGTCAGTCATGTCCAGGTTTCGGTTATTCTATTTACACTAATTAAGGTATTTTAAAATGATGGAAAATTCAATATTATTAAGGACACTAATAACTCAAACCTGAGAGCAGACTGTATTATAAACTAAAATCTCATTTCCGTTAAAAATCTTATTTTCGTGTGTCCCACAAAGAATATACGTGTAAAACAGAAAACTAAGCGCATAATTTTACTTGTTAACTCTTTTCACATTTGTAAGATTTGAGGTTTTCACGGCTGTTACTATGAAGAATGCTGTCGTCTGGGATGTGGCACCGTGTAGATATTGTGTAAACCAAAGTTTCGGAGAATATATTACCTCCATTTTCAGGGTATAAAAATCTTCGAGGGAGGAACCAGCGTGAGAAGGTGACTGCAGCCTGAAAATGGAGGCGATACGTTCTTCCGAAACGTCGGTTTACACAAGATCTACACAGCGCCACATCCCAGAAAACGGCATTCTTCTTATTGTATTTGTTCGACATTGGTCTTAAACCATTTATGTAAGTAAATAGATATAAAGAAACGAAAATTATAACAAAATATGAGATTACAGCACAAAATCTTACTTAAATATGTCTGTATGGCTGAACAAATTTCCGATGTTTCTCATATTCCTCCACCTTCGGTTGCAATGAAAGACGCTACATATGACCTAACCTCAAAAACGTAGAAACATCGGAAAACTCAGAATATGGTTTAGTAGTGACCTTGTTTACTGTTCCGGTGGCTCTCAGTGAATTATGTCACAGAATATGTTATATTTCACAACAAGAGTTCAAACCACAATGTTACTGATGTATCCAGTAAGAAATGGAACGAGTAATTTTTACGTTATTAGAACGTGACATGAAAACCCCATTAATTCCTGTATTCGAAGCTTTTGTTTTCCTTCACAAAGATGAAATATGAGATTCAGAAGCATTCTGGCACTCCGCGTGGACGCAGTGAAAGAGGAGACTGGCTCGTTCTGTGCTGTCCTCTATAGAAGTTCATACTGCCGGTGTGAATCAGTACCCCGCTGCTTGAACCTACATTACAAGAGAGCGTCATATGCTACAGTACTTGAAAGGAAGACAGGATGATCTGTTGTCAAGGAACAAATTCTGTCCTTTGTGACAAGTTCATGAGCTAATAACCGTTAGATTCTAAACCATTCAGTTGTAGAAAATGCTCTGCCTGCCCAAGTGAGCAGTAAATAAAGCGAAGCAGCGAGGCAGCGCTCATTTTCAGTTTATTCCTATTACACATAAAAAGTTAAAGCATGCCTCTGGCCAGATATCATTCCAGAATGGCTTATAGGGCACTAGGGGACAAAATTCACCCATGCTCAGAGCCATCAATTTTTTCACATCCAGTCCTAAAAAATATGGCTTATAATAAATCTTAAATTAGGAAACTTTTTCCTTCGCAACACCAAAGAAAGAAACTACACGAAATACTGACCACTTAAAATGTATTTTTAAACTGTTTTTTATTGCTAGTGGGGTGGGACTAAGTCCCTTGTGCTGTGGCCACTTCTGGCCTATTGTACCAGAACCAGATGATAGGTGAGGGTGATTGTGGAGCAATTGGTGGAATTAAGATTGGCTGGGGAACCGAAGTACTCGGAGAAAAACTGACCCAGCGCCAATTTGTCCACCACAAATCCCAGTTGACCAGACCCGGGATCGAACCCGGGCCGCCGCGGTGGGAAGCCAGCGACTAACCGCTTGAGCTATGGCGCTGCCCCTGGGTGATTGAGTGTAGTCATTCACTCTGTAGCTGACTAATCAGTTAGCTTTTAGTAAATTAGCTACCTAGTTGGTTAATTGATCAGTGATTTTCTTTCACTGGATCTACAGCCCCCTTGGGCCCTGGCCTCTGATTTTTCACTTTCATGATTACTTTATAAACGGTACGACGTCTTTGACGAGTGATCATCTCGTTGCAAGGCCTCTACCTAGACAGAAGTCAATACAAACACAGAATAAGGGCCGCTCCATAGCTCAAGCGGTTATTATTATTATTATTATTATTATTATTATTATTATTTTTGGATGGGGTGGGTTTCCCCATGCACCGCGACTAGTAGTCTATTGTACGTCCCCCTTTAATTTCTACTGTCGCCTTACCCTACCAGTATGGGTGATCGCTATCAGCCCCACTCTGCCAGCGAGGTCAGCCCTCTTCTGGCACTGGTACCCGATGCTTCCCTCATCTACCGGAGGCATTGGAAACTATTTGGGAGGGAAACTTTTTGCCTAATTTTGCTCAGAGGTCTCTTAGACACGGGACCCACGACTTAAAGTCCCTCCCGGAGGACTTGTTCCTTGAATTTTTCCGCCCTTAAAATTTCCACGACCTCCGCCGGGTTTAACCCGCGTACCTTGAGTCATGAGGTGGGAACGTTACGCCTAGACTACGGAGGCCGCTTAGCTCAAGCGGTTAGTCGCTGGCTTCCCACCGCGGCGGCCCGGGTTCGATCCTGGGTCTGGTAAGGTGAGATTTGTGGTGGACAATGTGGCGCTGGGGCAGGTTTTCTCCGAGTACTTCAGTTTCCCCTGCAAATCTTCATTCCACCAATTGCTCCACAATCACCCTCACCTATCATCTGGGGCTGGTACAATAGGCCAGAAGTGGCCGCAGTGCAAGGGGCTTAGTCCCATCCCACTAGCAATAAAAGAAAACAGAATAAACACATACACATATCGAAAATCCATACCATGTGTGGGATTCGAACCCACGATCCCGGCTCGGCTACCGTGACCGACGATCAGTGAATTAGCTATTTAATTTGTTAAGTTCCTCACTTAGCTAGGCAAGTACATAATCGGTTAGCTATCTAATTGGTTAATAAACGGCTTAATATATTTATTCTTTTTTGTAAAAACATGAGGCATGATCCACTCGATAAGCTTTCTATTGGCAGGCGTTATTATATGGTATGTACATATGCATGTGTCATGTGTTTTATGTGATTATAAATGATATATAAGGAAACAAAACACGCTCTGCTGAATAAAGTTTCCAGTGGCAGAGGCCTTGTTTACACTGTACATATGTACTTTTACATAACACTATAAAGTTCACCCTCAGCATTATAGAGTCTCCATTGACACATTCCTTGTTTATATTTTACTAGACAGAAACTGTAAACATGATGAATGTCCAGGGGGTGCCAGCACNTCATAAGAGTAGGGAACAGAGAAGGAGTACATGAATGCTACTTTGTCGAAGTTGGTGAGCGTATGTACTTCTCGAAACCGAAGACATATCTAGGAGGTTAAACCAAATTCAGTTAGATTGGAAGAGTCAAATGGGGCGATATTTGAAAGTGACGGTAGCTGCCGGTCAGAAAAATAAGAAAAGACCGTCAGAACATCTGTCAGTAAGGCTTCGTGAAGCAGGCGTTTTACTTTACAGTTCTATGTAATATTTGGACCGAAGAGAGATGAAGTGACAGGAGGTTGGAGAAAGCTGCATAATGAGGAACTTCATAACTTGTACTCTTCTCCAAGTATAATTAGAATGATCAAGTCAAGGAGGATGAGGTGGGCAGGGCAGATAGCACGAATTGGGGAGAAGAGGAATGCATATAGGATATTGGTGGGAAAGCCAGAAGGAAAGAACCACTGGAAGACCAAGGCGTAGGCGGGTGGATAATATTAAAATGGATTTTAGAGAAATAGGATGGGATGGTATTGGTTGGAGTGTGCTGGCTCAGGAAAGGGACCAGTGGAGGGCTCTTGTGAACACGGTAATGAACCTTTGGGTTGCATAAAATGCTGGGAAATTCTTGACTAGCTGCAGAATTGACGGCTCCTCCAGAAGGGCTTAGCTCCATGAGTAAGTAAGTAAGTAAGTAAGTTTGCCCTACGAAGCTGCCACCATCCCATATTTCACAGCGTTGAATATTAGGTTGAACCATTTAGATGATTAAATGGAAATCATACGGAAGAAATTAGTAGTTGCTTCACTGAGGCACTATCCCAGCATTCGCCCGGAGAGACTGAGGTAAACGACGTAAACCTCAGCCACGAGAGGCAGTATCCTGGAGGTGATTCGGATAGAGGACATCTCGAAACAAGTCTAAAGCGTTAAGGCTACTTCACCTCGCTCGGTGATTTCTATTCTAAAATGCTGATTAGTTTACAACTTTTTATTTGTCCTCTCGCCCGTTATATAACATGTGACACGTTCTGTTCCTCATCAGAATTCACGTCCGAATGCAAATGTCACCTGAAAATCGAAGAGGAGTATTGGGGTCATGTTGCCCAGCCATTGTACAACAGGCCAGACAGGGGCAGACAGGCAGACACACGCCAACAGAACATCATACTAACCAGGCTTTTCAGAAAGGAATGGTGCAGGGGCCACTCCCCAGGATATGAACTGGGAATATTTAGACAACCGAAAATGCAACAAAAACTTATAATTTGTTCTAGTACGTTACTTTGTCATCTTTCTCTCTCTCACTTACCAGGTCCCTAGACACAAAGTATAGAATAATTCCACAAGAGATTTCGCAAAATTATCACCAAGACTTGGAATCTAAATTAGAATTTGCGAGAAGTTTTTTTTTCAAAACGAAAAATTATATTCAGAGTTCTTGAGTCATATTTCATAAACACCAAAATTTGTAAAGAAATCCAATCCGCCTATAAGTAAAAACAATAGACTCCACATATTTTTATCTTTCGAAGCCTCTCGACTCGGACTGAGTACCCTTAGACGGATGAAAATGCGATGTAACTAAGTAAATTAAAAATATCTGTACAAAAATACAGAGTGTGGTATATTGAATTAAGAGCCTCGAATATATTTAAATAGATCTGTTTATTCTATGCACGGCTAACTTGAGGTACTCCATTGCTCCAAAAGTAGTGATTGTAAAAAAAAAATATTCGGTGTAAAAATATTCCGGTATGTAAATTCCATCTGTTTGAAATTTACTTCATATTTATGGAAGGAAATTTACAACAATAACAACGACGTTAGGTCGTGAATAAATTGAAATAAATTTCTTTAATTTTAACGTTATTTGCAGTCATCTGAGTCGCTCTCAAACCCAGTGTTAAGAATTTTATATATTTTTTTATATTTTATAATTTATATGCATAAATAAGATATCAATTAATCTTTCCCACTAAGCTAGTGATATTTAAAGCAAAGACAAAATAAATGTTACGATCACGAAATTGTTTATATTTTATAATATTTCAGATAACGGATTTTAATTTTATTTGCCAGTTTTGCTTTAATTTTAATGGGAACGACTGAATGAACACTACACAAATTAGCGTACATAAATAAATATAGGCCGGTCACGGTAGCCGAGCGGTCTAAGGCATGTACTGTCTTCGCTCGCTTGGAAACCGGGATCGTGGGTTCGAATCCCACTCAGTGCATGGATGTTTGTGTACAGGTAGAGGCCTTGCGACGAGCTGATCACCCGTCCAAGGAGTCCTACCGAATGTGTAAGATCGAGAAAAACCAAAGTAAACGGAGAAGTTCATGGAGGTAGGCCTAGGCCCACTGGGGCTGTAGTGCCAAGGAAACAAAAAACATAGAGGAAACGAAGATTCAAAATTAAATTAAATCCTATGCTGGAAACCGAGGTTGTAGGAATTAGTTTTAATTATAACTTCAATTTTAAGATTAATTTTACATATGGAATGTGTTAATGAAACAATGGACCAAAGGCGTTAGCGTGGAAATTAAAAGGTTTAAACATAAATGATGTATAATAGTATCACTTTAATTTTATATTGCCTGTGTTTGAATGACTATAGACGGGGACTGAATTGCTAATCGGATTTCTTGGACCTTCAAAACTCGTACTTACAATCAATTACAGCATTATCGCTAATTGACACATTCGATATTTCACGAAGATACTTCAACGGAAGTAGCAAATACTGCCGAGACATAAGGCTGATAATAAACTGCGACATAATAAGACGCAGTAAATAAATTTTGAGGATATTATACAAAATTTATGTAAACAATCCATGGAATGCAACTATTCATAGCGATAACAATTGTCTAGAATTCTTGATGTTGCCCGCGGGGTCTGGGGATTATTGATAATGCCTGATCTCCTTTCATAAACATAACAACGTGAAGGTTCTTTGCGGAGTTGGTGGTCAAGGCAAACGGAAATAGCGCAGTGAACCCACGGTTTGGTTTTGTATATTGAATTTTAATAATTAAATTAGAACTAGAATAGAAATATAAAACAAATGCATCATTCTTTACATATAATTTGGNCATATACACTGTGCCACATCCCAGAAGACTGCTCTCCTCATAGTCACCGCCGTGAAAATCTCAAATCTTAGAAAATATTTGGAGTTTAATAAAAACCACGGAAAATAATCTGAAACGTTTAATATTATTGTTTGCGTTATAATGTCATGTAGTTCGAAAGAGATAGTTCAAAAGTAGGCTTAATGTTCTGACAAAGACCTTGAACTTAGCTTTTCTTAAAGCAGGTATACTGACCGCAGGACTCTTATACTTATTATTATAAATATAAGAGAGAGTATGAGACTGTGAACTTATGTTTCCAAATACTTAAAATTATGGTCAATATATGAAACTAATTTAACATACTCAAAATCATTTGTGGAAATTATTTTCGAATGGAGTATACGTATTTCACAAACACCTAATTTGATATTTTAAATCCTTATGTCATGGTCCTTTGTGCTATTTATTCCAGACGAAAGCTTTCTCTTTTTGGCCAAATCATACCATAAGCATCAAATTGCTTAAATTCTGACTCTATTCTTTTTTATATTTACCTATTTTGAAAAATTTACGAGTATAATTGAGCGATTTTCACGAAGAGCTTTGTACGGCTGGACAACACTCCAGCCTCTTAATTTCCTGCAACTGGTAATAAAAGTAAGGTGGACGCACAATCTTGTCACGTGGAAGCTACAACAGCGACACGCAGTTATAGGCCCTAAAATGATGCATTATAGGAATCAGTTTTGCCCAATGCAAAGTAGCAACATGGCGGCTGCATGATAGTTATATTCAGCTTCTTGCACGACGATGAAAACAAACGAACAGCTGGAGCAAAAGATCTGCAATGCGGCGCTAAGGTACATAAAAAAGCACACATGCAGCTTGCATATGAAACACCCTTACGAGGCTGCATGGACCCTGTTCCAGGACTACTACTTCTCAGAAAATCTGGTAGCGCCTGGTATCTAACCCACGACCTCTGGATCTGTAGGCAGGAACTCTGAGCAACAGACCACAGAGGCGGTAATCTAGCCTAATTGTATGCAAAAATCTCTTTTTAAGTAAGAAGGTTTCCAAAAATAGAGAACAATAGTAATAATTTCTAATATTAACATAAATCTGCAATATATTTAGGATTGTAAACAATAAAATAGTTGTAACCTGTAAGATTCGAACGTATGACCCTGGAGCGGGAAGTTCCCTCCTCGCTAGGTCATTAATTTACATTATTCAGATATGACAGTAACAACACAAGCCAGGGCAGTAGGAAAGTAGGCTGCATGGCTCCAGTCCGGAACTTCTTGTCATTTATTCATTATGTAAACACCGCAGCGGTCAACAGATACCATCAACCATTTGAAGAACATTATGCAGACATTCCTGTCATCAATCGTGAGGTTGTTTCGCGGAAATTGATCTTGTAATTGTCAGTTTCGTTTCGAATTACTGGACATGAAATCTAAGCTTAACAAGTTAACTTCCGAAATATTGATTTTGCAATAATGAATCAAACATTAATCTGCCGCAGGGTGTTCGCAAGAGGCTTTGTGGCCCGATAATTATAAATGCGATTTCTGTGTTATTTAAACGCTGTACTGTGGAATAATGCAATACTGTAACAATTTCCGGTTCCTTGGACGTCACTGCACACGGTTCTACAAGGGCGACGGAAGAATGTCATCAGAAAGTCCCAATGTTCATAATGTCACATGTAGCGTGATACGAGTGACGAAATGGCGGGTTCTAGTTCGGATTATTGGATTTATTAACACTTCAGTCACACACTATCTCTTAATTACACTTAAATACAGCGTTGTGGCTGGTTCAACACGGTATTTTTCGCTGCTGTACACACACACACACACAAACACTAGTCTTCTCCTGGTAACGCAATTGAAACACAGGAACAAGCGCTTCCAGTCGCTCTAAATATTACACAGAAAATCTTCTAATGACACCTTAAATCCTCACAGGTTGGTCTCCTCTATGCTTCTGTACTTCCGGTTCCGCTTCGCTCTATACGGGTACTTCCACCGCTATTTCTCCCTCGTAACTGCTTTCAACTCAGAATCAGAGTGACTTTACGACTGGCGGTTTACCGCAAATCAGTTCATCTTGGCGTCAGGTCCCTTGAGGCCCAGGTCTAGAGTTTTTTTCCAACTGAACTCTTGCGGTAATAGTCCTTATGTAACATCCTCTCTGACGAGAAGATGGGTTGCTCTCAACTGAGCTATGTCACTCATTTATATAGCCAAGAGACCGACAACGCATCACATTAAACATATATCATGTGATCGCCACCCCCCTACTGTTGCGTTACGTCACAGCGCGGGCGTTGCATAACAACGGCCTGTCCCCTGACACAGAAAACACTGCTCCTATACAGTTCGCTGTATGTGTTGCAGGCGTTGTCTAGCAACGCCTAGCAACGGGTCTGTAGGCCACATTAATAATCCTCCAATTCGACGCTATACAGAGCGCAATACACTCAATTTAGCAACAAGCAAATAGCGACAATATCCTTTAATTAACAGATTGAAATATTTCTCTATCAAATATATTATTAGAACCATAATCGTAGGTCTGTAACAGAGGGCAGTGTCTCTTAGTCTCTTCTTCCGTGTTCTGTCGTATTCTGTCTTTCTACTTCTTCCATGTTCTGTCGTATTCTCTTCTTCTTCCGCGTTCTGTCGTATTCTGTTCTTCTTCCGTGTTCTGTCAAATTCTGGTCTGTGTTCTCTCGCCGTCTGTTTTATGGCTGCTTGGCGTTCCGAATAGGGACACGTCTGTTTAGAAGTAGTTATCTATGCAATGGATTCACATGTCACAATATGCAACGGTAGAATTGGAAAAGAGTTCCCTACACAAATCTGCATCTTATTCTCATAAAACTATACGACTTTCGTATCTGATAGGCCTATTTCTATATAACATGCATTTAGAGTATTAAAAGTTTTTGAATTTCTTTTAGTGACTTTAATGCTGTAGTGAATCCAGGAAAGTTGTATGAAGCTTCGTCTTCTTCAGTGTAATGAATGTTTAGCTTTATTTCAGGAAAACACTCAGAGACAAAAAGTGGAATAGTTTCATGAAGGTCTAATGGAATATCCTAAACACTGAGGGAAGAGCGCTGATAAAACAGAAGCTAGACAAAATAAAGGAAAAAAAAATAATAATCCAAGGAAACTTTCAAGCTCGAGATAAAAGAATGAATTATAATTACTACGCCACTTGTATAATCCATCATCAAATTACGTGAAAATATTACGCTTAGGTATAAAATCTCTTAAGCATATATGTGTACAATAGTCAGCAAAACAAACTATCGAAGCGAGAACTTCAATCGTTTTCAAAGAAGAATTTCCTAGTAATATGGAAATGGACGATTACTTACTGTTGAAGGGCCGCGCCATAGCTCAAGCGGTTAGTCGCTGGCTTCTCATCGCGGTGGCCAGGGTTCGATGCCGGGTCTGGTCAAGTGGGATTTGTGGCGGACAAAGTGGCTCTGAGGCAGGTTTTCTCCGAGTACTTCGGTTTCCCCTGCAAATCTTCGTTCCACCAGTTGCTCTACAATCACTCTCACCTATCATCTGGGGCTGGTACAATAGGCCAGAAGTGGCCGCAGTACAAGGGACTTAGTCCCACCCCACTAGCAATAATAAAAAGAATGCTTACTGTTGCAAGACGCATTTACTACCAGAAACTATTCTTACCCAGATCAATTCATATCACTAAATTTATTTCCCACACCGGTCACTGTAGCCGAGCATGTATTGTCTTCGCTCGCTTGGAAACCGGGATCGTGGGTTCGAATCCCATTCAGGCCATGGGTGTTTGTATGCGTTTTTCTGTGTTTGTGTACAGTTAGAGGCCTTGAGACGAGCTGATTACCCGCCCAAGGAGCCCTACCGAGTGTGTAAGATCGAGAAAACCCGAAGTGAACGGAGAAATTCATGGAGGTAGGCCTAGGCCCACTGCGGCTGTAGTGCCAAGGAAGAAAGGAGAAGAAGGAAAGTTATTTCCCAAGCATCTACATTTGAATTATCACACCTTAAGATTGTACCCATCTCTTCAGAGTTTGCCAGCGACATGTACACGTATGTGAACATTTACATGATATGTGAAAGTGGCTATCATCTTTTCAAAAGGAACCCTAATCCATGGAATTAGTCAAATCAGTTGATTGCTTAATTCGGCGATTATAAGAGCTTCTAGAAGAAAAGTTTTGTTAACAAATAGTGCAACAAATGTTGCATAGAGTGTGTTGTTTTTAAAAAAGTTTGGTCTTTCGTGGACGTGAGGATAAGTCAAGGTAAAGCTATCACCGTAACAGGCCGTGAAGGCCCATAGGGTTGTGAGATGTAGAGGCTCCCATATTTTCTCTAGAAAATCGGCACACAGATGAGACTAAGGTTATCAGCCTTACGCTCCGGCAGTCTTTTACCCCCAGGAATATTCCTGGTACTGATTTCTGTTAGAGGCTTAGTCTCCGTAGAGCCATAGTGAGGCTGGAATGATTAGATAAATTGAAAAAAAATCCAATTCATCGGGACTCGAACCCGCGACTTTCCGGCTTATAGGATAGTTCCTCAACCAACTACGCTACCGCGTGCCCCCTACTGAGGATTAGTACATATTACATATCAGAAAAGTCCTTATTTTGACCTGATGGTCAACAAGTACATCTTCAATTTCAATTAAAACCCGCGTCAGTATTTAGGAGACAAGATAAACCACAACATTTATGGATGGATGAGTGACTCGTTACAATTTTCGTTGTGTATTGTTCGGAGAGGACATGGGCTTATATTTTTAAAAAAACGCGATCCTCTTACTTCATGATATTTTAATTGACGTTAATTTAACACGTGGAGCACAATAAATTACTTCAGGACTCCCTGGCCCAAATTCATTTCCACTTCCCCCAACTTAAGCTCTTCCTAACACTGAGGGCACATTTTCCGGAAATTGAATATTTCAGAGAGGAGTAACAGGTAATATTATTAGAATAGAATCAGTAGTTACGTTTATGGCAATGCATATGACATGTATTGCGTTCATGGAATTAGAAATAAGCCATAAGATTAAATTCCCTCCCAAAATAGATATTTGTGTTTATTGATTACAAGTTCCAGTCGCCTTGCCTAACATTGTTTGATATGTGTCCGATTATTAAATTTTGGAAACAAAGAGGACTATTGTACTGATTTGGCAATAGAAAACATCCTGTTCACATTTATCTCGATGAGACTATAAATATATTTAGTAGGAATACCTCTGAATTGCTTTTTATCAACATTTACATCAGATAAAAAGGACAATTAGATACATAAAATTGTTAAGAATGAGTCTGGAAACATTTCCACTTTTACTAATTCCGTGTAATGCCTTGTATCTCCCTGCAAGGTTGTTTCAGATGCAGTTTTGCCCATATAAGTGTGTGTGGGGGGGGGCCGCGTGTACTTGCGCACATGCACGGGCATGACGGACGGCGCTGTCTGTCAAGGGAAGACAAGATCAGTGGTAACTGCTCCCTTTCTGAGAGGCGCTGTCTGCTCACCACACTGAGTGGCGTACGGCGCTTGCCGCCTCATTAGATGAATGGCGTCCATGCTGACAAATGGGATGTGTAAATTTCAAGGAGTGACGCCCTATCTCTAGCCATGATTACGCTGTCCATATCGTCTGGTTCATGATCAACTTTTGGCCCGTGGTCCGAATCCGGTTCACAAGTTTTATGTCTCTTAGACTGTATTTCTCTTCTGGTTCAAAATAACTGTCTTGAGTTTTTTTTTAATAGCTGGCTTGTATCATAATTTTGTAATTACTGTGTAGCTATTCTCTTCCTCGTTTATTCCGCTAAAATCAATTTCGTGCTCTACACTAACCCTCTCAGGGGTGTCCATCCAGGACAGCGATTTTTCTAATGAAGCTGCATACTCGACCACCAATGAAACAAACAGTGAACAGGGGAGACGATTTCAGAATTCAGAAACGATAATAATATATTTTTTCATTGGCTCGTCAGCCCCCTTGGGCCCCGGCCTCTGAATTTTCAGCTTCATGACCATTTTACAGACGGTAGGATTTCTTGGACGGGTGATCATCTCGTCGCAAGGCCTCTAGCTAAACACAGAATAAACACATACACATACCAAACATCCATAAATTTTGTGTGATTCGAACTCATGATCCCGGCGTCCGAGAGAGCGAAGACAATAGTTGCCTTAAGGCGCGTCCACATTACTCGTGCTCGTGCTCGTGCTCGCCAGGCTTGTGCTCGTCGGGGGACTCGTCTGGCTCATACCTGTGCTCGTAAATCTTCGTCCACAATACTTCAGTTGCTCGCCAGGCTTTGGCAGCTGACGATCTGTATATTTACTCGTAGTGTGTATAGGCTCTACTCGTATTTTAATTTATTGGCTATAGTTTTTAAATTTAATTTTTTTAATTTGCTTGTCTCGTGACTTGTCATATCGTCCACATTAATCGCGAGTATAGCGAGTCACACGAGCACGAGTAATTTCGACGCGCCTTTAGACTGCTCGGCTATCGTGACTGGCCGATAAATATATTGCCAAAAAGAATATAGCCAATATCTTCCAATTAATTCATTAATGATCATTAATTTACGAGTTACTCCACAGAAAATACAATCAATTAATTGTAACAATAAATTTAATTTTATTACAAATTTATTATACCTCTTCAGCAAACGTTATTACAATGATCAAACAAATAAGGCGAAATGCGGTGAGCACGTAGCATGCACAGGAGAAATGATCAATGCGAATAACTTTTTTATTGGAACGTATGTAGTTAAGACGTGACTTGAAAGATCTGTAGATACATAGAATATTTATATTAAAACGGACCTTGAAGGAATATTGTGGGGTTGTGGAGTGGATTCGTCTGACTCTTGAATAAAATTACGTTGCTGCAGTCTGCAACCACCTGTTCACACTGCTACGTCGCTCGCGGATTTCTTATACCCTGAAGATGGAGAAGATACGTTCCTCCGAAACGTCGGTTAACACAATGTCTACACGGCGTCACATCCCAGAAGACTGCTTTCTTCATAGTCACCGACGTGGAGACCTCATATCTTACATGGATATTGTTGTTTGGGTTTAAATTTATCTTGTTCCCTTTCACATTAATGAGGCCTATATTATGATGTTACGCGATGTGTCTATCTGATTAATATGCATCAGAGTGGAAAGGTGTGCTAAGATTGACGACATATATTTGTTAACTAATTCTTCAGCACTTTTTACACTTCGTTAGCTTTGACTTTCCCTTACTGCCTGCACGAATCCGTTATTCTATAATTAATAGCACGAAACATATTAATCTGGAGTAATTCATAGAATATCTTTCATTGCATTAATTAAATATTCACCATGTAGAAAACACTTCAAATAAGTCCGTCTACATGAGTTCTGTGCTTTATGCCATGCATAGGCTTTCAGTACCATGCATTGCTTTTATGTGAAACCGATGAAACGGCAGTCGAAAGTACGAACCAAATTAAATTTTCTCGACAACTTTTAGTGTACAATTACAATGTCAGACTTCATCGAAACGTGAAGAGTGTGCTCTGCTGGGTCGTAACGCCGCGTAATTCGAAGAGGATTAGATGTAGCAGGGGAGCATATCGTTTCCATCTTCAGGGCCGAAATGTATACCCAGCAACCGGCATGCCGCAGATGTCTTGTTTGGCTTGCTATGCAATCCTGAGGGTAGAGGAGATATTTTACTCGATAATGCCGAATTCTTTCCAAGCTAGACGGCGTAACAAGCCAAAAGACCGCACTCTTCAGAGTCATAGCCGTGAGAACCTCAAATCCAACTTAAATGAAATATGGTTTTATTATGTAATATCTGAGGTTTCCACGTCGGTGACTATGAAGAAAGTAGTCTTCTGGGATGTGGCACCGTGTAGATGTGGTGTTAACTGACGTTCCTAGGAAACGTCGGTTAACACCACATC
>NW_019729902.1:1062649-1070695 GCF_002891405.2 Cryptotermes secundus | reverse complement strand
CGGTGCCACATCCCAGAAGACTGCTTTCTTCATGGCTTTAGTATTTCCAAAATCTGAAACATATGGAGAAATAGGCGGACAAACGCAACCTGCGCATTATTCGTAGTTAGTAGAATGTGCACAAATATAACGTGAAATTACTTCGTCCCCCTATCTTCCGTTTCCTTCTGTCCTAACAGCTGGTGACTGCTAGATGATTATATGCGATTTAATGTATTTACAAGCCGTACCACAAGGTTGCGCCACGGCAGTAAATAATAAAAGAGATTATGACGTCACGTTCTTTTGTCACTGCAACAAGAATTCAGCGAAAATGAGAACAATTCGGGGATTGTAACACATGTATCACGTAAGACATTAACGTGCCTTATTATTGCACACTCTGCTCTACTGATATGCTACCATGTTCTAGGTTGGTAGGTATATACCGCCCCCAGCATTGGGACTCGATTTAAACTCTTAAGATGGAAGCAGCATGCTGATACGAACCTACCAGGCTGCAGAACAGTGTCATAGCCTAAAGGACCACAATATGAAATTTCACATTATTATATTATAATAATATTATCACGTATCCAGGTAACTCGACAAGTAATTAATGGGTTCCGGAGTAGATTAACCGATTTATTGGAAAATCACAATTAGTTCTAACAAAATCTTACAGTAATTATAACACTTTGTAACTACGAAAAATGATAACACTCTAAGGGTTAGTGTATTTTTTTATTGCTAGTGGGGTGGGACCAAGTCCCTTGTATTGCGGCCACTTCTGAACTGTTGTACCAGCCCCAGATGATAGGTGAGGGTGATTGTGGAGCAATTGGTGGAATGAAGATTGGCAGGGTAAATTGAAGTATTCGGAGAAAACCTGCCCCAGCGCCACTTTGTTCACCACAAATCCCACTTGACCAGACCCGGGATCGAACCCGGGCCGCCGCGGTGGGAGGCCAGCGACTAACCGCTTGAGCTATGGCGCGGACCTAAGGTTACTGTAACTATACCACATAAAATAAAGACTTCACTTCTGATTTCTTCTGACTTCTGCTTGTGTTCTGTCGTATTCTGTCTCCTGGATTCTCTCTCCAGTCCAAGTCACATTGCGACTGACGGTCAGTTAGTCAGTAATTCTTGGTGTCGAGCCACATCTGGGGCTCATGACTAGATATTTATTACTGTTTCACATTTACGGTTTTGTTTTTGTGGGGGCGCTCTCTCTGACGAGAGGACGGGTCTGTCTTTTGTATATGCTGCTGGTTTTCGCCAGCGCAGTCTTTCTTGGGTCCGAGTCCCTTGGGATTTGCGACCATATTTTACTGTCTCAGATTTGAGACTTCCCTTTTCTTCGCCTTCTGCGACTCGCAGGGTCACGATGGAGGTTCATTACCAGTAATCTCTAGTAATATTCTATTAATCCTCTTGGCGTACCGAATAGAGGACACCGAATCGAATAGTTGATTTCTCTGTTCTCACGAAAACGACCTTTCTGTTGCTGTGAGAACATTGTTTACTTTGCCGTTGTAACGGAAACCCGTTTCTGTATCCGTTGCCTAGGAATCGATGTCCTCAGTAGTTCCTCTGTTGTGTTTATTGACACCTTCGCTACTAAGTAGCCGAAGTTCTATTGTTGTCCGCGTTACACTGGGTTTTCTGGTTCCATATCTTAATATACAATTATATCAAAAATTTATGTAGAGGATTCATCTCATATTCATCCATTTAAAAAGACAACTAAGGATCTAATGAATATACTTCATGTATGAAATAAGCAGTTTCGCTACTTCAGTGCAATAGATTTCATGAAAATTTGTGTGTGAAAGATGAACAACTTACGTAGTGGTCTTTGCTGGTATAATTCAATTTATGGAAAATGACTTGCATTTCAAAATCCATTCAATGTGGAAGAATATATCGAGTTAAAGAAGAGTACAGCCTGTAAAGTGACATGAATTCTGGCCGGTCAACCAAATGACATCTGTGGGCGTACAACGTAAGAGTGACAAGCGTCGGTCATTTACATTGCTCTGACCTTGTAACACGTTGCCCTTGCTTACTCTGCGCATATGTATATGTCATACAGCCTACATGTGGATATCCTATTGGTTAACCACAGAAAGGAAACTTCAGAGGAGAAAGTGTGGGCAGGAACGCAACTGTAAAGGAAGCTACTGGACTTTTTTAAAAATCAGTAACATAATCTGCAAGGATTTATCGTACAGAAGCGTCCAAATGTGTATACTGGTTAAACGTTTTGCTAAACCTGCTTTTATTCATTCTTCACGGGCGGTGGGACCAAATCGTTTTATATTCAACTCTTGGTTCTACGGTGATAAATATGATTATATTTAGATCTTGTATCTTGTATGATTGATATCTGATATTGTCTGTCTTACAAACTACAACATCCCTTACGAACCTAATTTCTGTTCTCATACTATTTTCCTCTGTCTAGCAGTCTGGTCCGTGCAACAGTGGGAGTAGGGATATCATTTTGTTCCTGCAGGGCGACTTTCAGAGCTTTTAATTCTACAGCCTATGTTGGATTTCAATTAATTTCGTGTTAAATTTCCAGAGATTTAAAATTGCTGGCATGTTCAATTTGTTAATGATACAGAACAATCTGGGGATACGCAGTAGCGTGGTGGTTAAGGCACTACAAGCCGGAAGGTCGCGGGTTCAAGTCCCGATGAGGTCATCGGATTTTTATCAGTTTACATAATCCTTCCAGCCGCACTAGGTCCTAGGGTTTACTCAGCCTCTAACAGAAATGAGTACCAGGAATTAATTAAATAATGTTCCTGGGGAGTAAAGCGCGGCCGGCGCGTAAGACTGAGAACCTTACCGCCATCTCTGAGCCCATTGTCAAGGTAATGTGGGACCCTTAACGTCTCACGACCCTATGGGCCTTCACGGCCTCTTACAGGGATAGCTTTACTTACTTTTACTTACTTTTGCCGAACAATCTAGATTGGTATTCGTGATATATTAAAAATAAAATCATAAAAGACATTCTGCTTCTATTTGAGATGCATACGGGTTTTGTCGGTTTATGTTCGTGTGGTTTATATACCCCAAGATAAGCCTGTGTAATATGTTTTAGCCGGTTCGCTGGATACAAAGAAAATTCAGCACATTTTGGCCTTTTTCATGATAAACAGTAGGGACATAAGAGCGCCCGTCTGAGTTTTGTACATCTTCCGATCTTTTGACCCAGCACGGTACCATGGTCCAAGAAGCATTTTGGTAACCTAGCAGATATGTCAAAACGAAACAAGCCCTAGCTCCAAGAAACCAATCTTGCCTATATTGTTCACCCGCAAAGTAGCATGTTCCGTCCTGATTCATGAGAGTGTTACAGGCTCTGTGACTCTTGTGACAACGGCTACGCGCATGTGAAATAGAATTTTTTGTTCTAATTTTCTTAAACTTGGCTGTAAAGAAATACGTTTCGACAAAAGCTTCAAGTTTTATTTTGATAATAACTTAATTCAATTCCTGTCTATTTACGCGCAAAATTAACAACACCGAGGCCAATTACAAAATTAGCACGCGTACATAGAAATACACAAAAAAAAATTAAAGAACAAGATACAAAATACGAAAGCCTATGTAAGGGAAATAAATTAATAATAATTGCAAGAAAAATTAAATTTATAATTGACAGGCGAAAAAATAAAATAAGTAAATTTCCAATTGTTACGCCATTATGTGGCGAGAGAGGAAAATACATGTACATACACACATAGAAGTTAGTAATAATAAAAATAACCCAATTAATTCTTACTTGTTTGTGTGCTACAACAACATTCAAATAATAATAATAATAATAATAATAAATATTCTATACTAACTGCCCTTCATCGCTTTGTTATAAGTTTTGTGTAAAATGTACGTAATATAATCTATCAGGAAAAAAAGCAAAGCTATCCCTGTAAAGGGCCGTGAAGGTCCATAGTGTTATGAGACGTCGAGGCTCCATCATTTTCTAGACAATCGGCTCACAGATGGCGGTGAGGCTGCCAGCCTTACAAGCCGACCGCCCTTTACTCCCCAGGAATGTTCCTGGTACTCATTTCTGTTAGAGGCTCAGTCGACCACAGGGCTATAGTACGGCTGGAAGGATTAAGTAAACTGAAAAATCCAATGACCTCATCGGGATTCGTACCCACGACCTTCCGGCTTGAAACATAGTGTTTCAACCAACTATACTATCGAGTGCCAAGTAATCAGTAGAAAAGAAAAATATGTATGGTACAGTTATGGTCGTGTTTCTGTCCCGCTGAATGGATAGGGATTTCCATGAAACCCAATGTGTACGTCATTCACAAAAATCACCCCAACGTACCTTTTGGTCTTGTAGTATTAGCAGTGCAGGTCACGGTAACCGAGCGGTCTAAGGCGTGCACTGTCTTCGCTCGCTCGGTAGCCGGGATCGTGGGTTCGAATCCCACTCAGGTCATGGATGTTTGTGGGAGTTTTTCTGTGTTTGTGTACAGGTAGAGTCCTTGCGACGAGCTGATCACCCGCCCAAGGTGTCCTATCGTATGTGTAAGATCTAGAAAAACCGAAGTGAACGGAGCTCATGGAGGTAGGCCTAGGCCCAATGGGGCTGTAATGCCAAGGGAAAAAATATATTAGCAGTAACAAAACGGCGGCCGGCCTTACGAATGGCTGAGGTAATCATGTCAGCAACAATTAGTTTAGGGTTCTGGGCTTCTGTGAGGTAAAACTCGTAGGTCACGGTGTAGTTGTAGAATGAGATAGACTGCACCTGCAAAATCTATTGTCACGTGTTATTGGGTGCGTGACTAATAATAACGGGTTTGGGCTGGATGTTTGGATTTAGTAATACCTTCTTTTACCCTCTAGAATGGAATTTTGTTCAGCTAAACTGCTTCGACGAGTGAGAGACAGCCGTTTTATGCCAGTTGACAAAATTGGTGACAGGAGAACTGTTTGCCTTGAGGTTCAGCGGCGTAGCTCGATTAAAATCCTAAATATCGAGGAGAAATATCGAAGGAAGTTAATTTCACTTTTGGCGTATCGTGCTTCCTCTCGAAATTTGTCGAACTACCTTCTTCATATTGTTAGCGATATCTTCAGAATAGTGACTACTGTTTCATATGTCAACATAAGGGGTTCAAGAAGACTTTCTGGTAAACGGTAACGCAAAACCAATCCCTTTTTTTATTAAAAAATAACACTTTAAAAATCTCGTATGCTCTTTCTGAATGCTGGATTCGTGGCTTTTAAAAGAAGTAAACCCCATACAGGACATTAAACGCCACCTTTATTGCTTGTGTAGTTTTGTGTGCTGTGTTTTTTGAGCGGGGTGTGTTATTTTGTGATGTGTATTATCTGTATATCGTGTCTTACTGTAGTATCACTGCCACCGGGTAAAAACCATTTGCAGTTTAAATAATAATAATAATCTGTAATCTGTAATTCAAAACCCAAGATAATCCCATGTTGCCGAGAAACTAAAAATTACTATCTGATGGTTATATATGTCATGTCATTATATTCGCGTATGAATAGTAAAGGAATTAATAATGCCAAATAAGACTGATCTGTTACCAACTGAACCTCGACAAGTGCACATACTTCACAGGAAGCATAACATATCGATCCTCCTTGAAGGTCTAACATTAAACAGCAACGCATTCGGGCCGGAGGCAAGAGACTTTTCTGTAGCACCGCATCCAGACTTACTGTGGGAGCTCATCGAGCCTGCTCTTCAATGGGTATCAGAGGTCCTCTCCCTGGAGGTAAAGCGACCAGGGCATACAGCGCAGAACTCACCTCCGTCTTCTGAAACTATACCTCCACTTCCCATAAGCCGTCATTAAGCATGTTGATACTTGTATCTTTCACCGTTAAACTCCACAGACCCCTCTGCCTACCTGAGGGACGGCTGAAAGCCACTTATTGATGTTTTCATTGGAGAGCAAGCCGGAACAGCGCGAAGCTGTACATGGTCAGGCGCTCGGGGGACTGAGACAGTAGAGCTACAGTCTCCCTTGTGCCTCTCCGTTGCAACCGCAGTGCAGCACCAAGAAGCGTCGGCCATATATTGATTGGTGGCTGGTATAAATAGTCCTACAGAAGAAAGCCACCTTCCCCGAGTTTATACAGCTAAACAGTGACTATAATATTACTTTCTCAGTAAATAATACTTCTGAAGACCATGTAACTGTATACATTATCTAGTGCTATAAATTGAGAAGGCGAATGGTCTGCAATCGTGCAGAAATTTCGTCTTTTCTCACGTTTATTTAGTCAATTTTTTGTACTTATTTAACATCGCTTTCAATTTATGGGATTATATAGCGCCGAATGATGGGGTGATTAATGAATAATTAATTCTGGAAGATAGAGAAGGAAAAAATGCTGGCTTAATTTTAAGTACCTCGAGAACTCCATTGAGTGGCTGATGAAATTCATGAAATAATCTCAGTCGGAATAGCGTTCCTCCGGACAGAGATTTGCATGCGAGGCCTCCAGTCTACGAAATAGTGGCCTTAAAAATTCGACTAAAACCTTCGGTCCCTTCTTTTCTTGACAATCCTTTTAATATGAAGACTTCATTAACAAGTGTCTAGTTTCTACTATAAAATAATGACAGAGAATGTTAAACAATGGTTGGGGAATCCCACAGGAACAGACTTAAGTCCAACTAACGTAGTTCATTTCTTTATGTCCTGCATTCTAAGCCGAGGGTAATTTAACTTTAGTAGCTAATTTATGTTCCAAAATGACACATCTGTTCTATATTCATATGGTTTGAAATCAACTATAAACGCTTCAGGCTTTCCCTAATTGGAAACGCTTTCCTGCTTCTCCTCTAACTAAAATTTCCTTGTGTTTGTGTGAATTCAAATGTCTCCTAGACTTATTTCCCTCTAAATTACTTCTCGCCGGTCACGGTAGCCAAGCGGTCTAAGGCATGCACTGTCTTCGCTCGCTCGGAAGCCAGGATCCTGGGTTCGAATCCCACTCAGGGTATGGATATTTTGTGTGCGTTTTTCTGTGTTTGTCTACAGGTAGAGGCCTTGCGACAAGCTAATCACCCGCCCAAGGAGTCCTACCGAATGTGTGAGATCTAGAAATACAGAAGTGAAGGGAGAAGTTCATGGAGGTAGACCTAGGCCCACTGGGGCTGTAGTGCCAAGGAAAAAAAATTCTTCTCAATTATTTGCCCTCAGATTTATACAGACGACAATAAAAGCCTGAACAGAGCTGAAGGAGTAATAGTCGTGGTCTGTTTCATGATGAAATCTCAAAATTTGCATAAGAAATATAAAAACTTAAGTCTCGATAGATTCGATAGTTCAAGAGTGCAGCATGAATAGATGACAAAAGAGAGTGATGGGAAACATGTGATATAGATTAAAAGTTTAAGAATGTGAACGGAATGTTTAGATAACAGCAACAACATTTCCACGAGCCACTGTTATTAGATGCCCATCGAACTCGTGAATGTTAAAAATGTATATAGAACTTATTAATTACAAGCAAATTTATCAATATGATGCGGACCAACTGAAAACAGATATAACAGAATAACATCAGTATAATATTTTTATTACGGTCACGAGTCAATTTGGCTACCATGTGTTTTGCAAACTTTCGGAAGGGGCTTGCATGTTCTTCTTCATAACAATTCCTGTAAGTATTCTAGAGACCCACAGTTCTCTGGGCGTGACGCCTCATTCAAAGTTTCGCGAAATACGTAACTTCGCTGCTACGTTTTTCTTTAAAAGCAAACAGCAAAATAATTAATTCTCCTACATTCCTGGGGGAAGGAAGCAATTCTTAGAAGAATGCATGGTGTCTAATTATCTTAAAATCCTTCGGATTACACTAAAGGTAGCAGTGAGTGGGCCTTTTCTTTGCTTTCTGATATGTTTTGTTTATTTACCTTCTTACTTTAATGTTTCCATTCATGTTTTTAAACCCAACATAATAATAATAATAATAATAATAATAATAATAATAATGTAACTTAAATTTCAATTTACGGGCATAATTTTCATTAGCAGAAGTATC
>NW_019729902.1:1008641-1062577 GCF_002891405.2 Cryptotermes secundus | reverse complement strand
AGAGGCCTCCTTGAGACATGAGGTTCTTTTACATGCCGTAAAGCTACGACACGGGACCCACGGCTTAAAGTCCCTCCCGGAGGACTTGTTCCCTGAATTTTTCCGTCCTTAAAAATTCCACGACCTCCACCGGGTCCCGCTTACCTTGAGTCATGAGGTGGGAACGTTACCCCTAGACTACGGAGGCCTATGCACTTACTCTAAAGGGTTATTTTTTATCGCAACGATAGCAATTTTATTGATTTATATTCTGCGAAGAGTTGTTTTATAAATATTTCTTATTTTATCTAACAACGATTACCATAAAACTTACGAATATCATATATTAAGTAGGTGAAGTGTCCCTCCCACGTCAGATGTCCGTACGGCCGCCATGTTGGTATTGTAGGCGGTCACTCACTCACTCAGGGACTTTCCTTCTGGCTTTACAACCAATATCCTAGATGAATTCCTCTTCTCCTCCATTCGTGCTACATGCCCTGTCCATCTCATCCTCCTTGACTTCACGATTCCAATTGTACTTGCGGAAACGTACAAGTTATGAAGCTCCTCATTATGCAGTTTTCTGTAACCTCCCATCACTTCATCTCTCTTAGGTCCAAATATTCTCCTCAACACCCTGTCCTCAAACACCCTTAGTCTATATTCCTCTCTTAATGTCAGAGACAAAATTTCACACTCATACAGAACCATAAGCTAAATTATAGTTTTGTATAGTCTAATTTTTATATTTTTAGACAGTAGACGAGAAGACAAAAGCTTCTGTACTGAATAGTAGCAAGCATTACCCGAATTCAATCTCCTCTTAATTTCCTCCTGAAACATTGTGGGCGGTAGGAATTTAAAATGTACAAAGGGTTGTGGTCTCTACTGTTAAATCTCTTTTTCCTTATAAAACAAAGAATTCAGGATAACAATAAATTCAGTATCTATGAAATCTGGAATTGAAGTTCTCTATGAACGATATTTTGCTGCATTTGTGGCTGGCAGATCTGAAAGGTAAAAGTAATTTGTCTTCTGCAGTCGTGTTCAAGGTCACTTTTTGTGCGAGAAACAAACGCACTTAGACAATGTAAACGGTCAGATGTACCTTGACATCAACACCATCATCATAAATTATAATGAACAACAGTTAACCTTAGAAACAAGTATATTTATGTAGAGACAAAGGATGCGCCCTTCCCCTTGAACATGGTGATCACACTCGCACTATCACCAGCTGAAGTTGACCGCTGGATCAGTTGCGTTCTAACTGCATGTGTGTGCATGCCATTAACCCCGAGCCAAACTCGGCTCGCCGCGAAACCTGGCCGTGTAATGATGGATCCGAATATAAGAAATTATCAGCCATAACGGGGTAGAAATTACTGGGTTTCTGTCACCAATAATATGAGCACTATTGTCGTTAGGCAGAAGAAACGTTGAAATTGTTAACAATGACATTTGTCTCTATAATTCGACACAGAAAACTCCGTGACCTGTAGTCCGCTAGCGAACTATGCCGACCGAGCGACCGCCGCTTGTCAGCGAAGTTAGGGCCAACTTTAGCGGATACAGGGTGTCGCGTGGTCGGGGCAACATATTCCCACGGCCGTTAAACTCGGTTCTCTAGACCGCAGCCGCTATTTCGTTGAAAAAGCTCCTCAGTTATCCTCACGAGGCTGAGTGGACCCCGTTCCAGTCCCACTATTCCTCAGAAAATCTGGTAGCGCCGGAATTCGAACACGGGACCTCTGGATATGTAGTCAGGAACTCTGACCACTAGACGACAGAGTCCGTCAAAATACAAGATGCAAATTCAACATACGGACTACGACCGACGGTTTATGCAATAGTGAAATATATAGCAACACAAGTTGTCCCAGAAATAAGTACAGAAAATTGGGCGATGATAAGCACTACCCAAAACAATGTAAGTAGTTTATAGAAATTTGGGCTACAGTATGCTTCAATAATGCGACTTGGAGCCGTTCGGATGTGCTCTGTCTACAGCAGGCTTAGAGATGTGATTATGAAAATAAAGTACGCTAAGGACACTGCTCAAGGAAACTGGGTAGTTTTCCTTCCCAATTCAACCAGAGAACAGAGGTCTCATGTGAACAGACCGCGTACACTAACACGTGACATCAGACAATCATTTGCAATGAACTGAGCGTACAGACAAACGCTGTTCTTTAAGTGTCACAGTCGCTTGGTAAATCTGTGCTCAAATTGGACAATTACACGTTCCGAGACATGCCAATATGCCTTCCGGGATGTGACACCGTGTAGTCTACTAAATCTTTAACAGTGTTTCGGTGGAACCTGCTTACTCTCTTAAACTTCGAAATCCTGAAGATGGAGGCGCCAAGTCTCTTACATCGTCACTAACTTCTCCAAGAATCTTGCTATGGTGTCCCTACCCTGAAGATTGAGGCAGCTTCCTCCTCTGAAATGTCAGTTACGGTAAACAAGACTAAATGTGGTTAAATTTAAGAACAATGATCACCCTAATCACGGCTGTCAGACTCGCATGTTCCTTAGTTAGCAGTTCGCCGTACGGTCGCGGCAACTTCTCCGACATTACTGTTATGCGGGTCGGTATCAAATACGGCGTTCTTCGTGGTTTCAAGCTCGATAAAACATATAGTTCCGGCGAGGACTGTAAAGATATTTCGAAATTTGTTTAAAGGAATCTGTTTTAAATGAAGAAAAATATTACAGAAAATGGCTTCCATAAATATGTGTGCTCAATTTTCACTAATAATCAATACCGCTTAGGGAGCCGACTTCCGCATACGCATAAATATACTGGATAATTAGTTACGTCTTCAAAGTTACGACATCGTGTAATCTTGCAGCAAGCCACCAGCATTTCAGGGAAACGTGCTGAGCCCTTCTTCAGGACAGAAGTATCATCATGCTCCTCCAAAACATTGGTACCCATCTGTATTGTGGGCCTAATTCCAAAGACCGTGTGCCACACATGAAGAAGAAAAGATTATACATCTACATATACAAATATTTAACGAGTCTTTTTGAAAATTTTAACTTAGAAGAGGAAGAAGAGGAAGAAGGACCGGATACTAGGAAAATGGGCGGTAAGGATGGCGGGATCTTGATATAAGTGACGTCGAAATATCGGTTTCTATTATCACAAGATTAGTTCTTCAGAGAGCCAGCCAGTGGGCTAGTCGGCCAGATATTCAGTTAGCTGGTTAGTTCGCGAGGTAATAAGTTACGTATGTACCTATTCATCTACTATAAATACAAACCACTCCGTCCAATGTGANCCTGGACGACATCAAGAACCTCCTCATCAAGATAGACAGGCGGCACAAAATCTGCCCCATACAAGAAGGACGATAGGAGTACGGACAAGAACCTACGTGGTTTAAAAAATTTTAACTATTGACAATAAAGTTTTTTAATTAACATCTACAAACTTTTAAAAACTTTAGAACACCAGGAAGCTGCTGTGGTTATGAAACGTTCGACTTTATGCGTACTGTGCATTATAGGATATAAGTGTATGTATTTTAAATCAAAACACCTATTGTGATGGTAGTTTCCAGTTTGTAATTATGTTCCCTCTGAAGATGGCCCGTAAGGACCGAAACATGTAAGGGAGATAAGTTTTAACGTAGTAAAAACTTATATGTCACATTGGACGGAGTGGTTTGTATTTATAATTGTTAGTCTGATGGACCAGAATGAAACAAATCAAATTTATTCATCTACTACTTAGACTGCTTTTCAAGTAGCCATTTATGACATAGGTTTCAAGCCGAAACACCTGTTACTCATCCAGATCTTTCTGGAATAGTTTCTTAAACTACATTACGCATCTCTTATTTTCAGGGCTGTTCAACTGACGGTAGCGGGCCTCATGCGGCAGTTGGTTGAGGTTCTTGTAAACCACAGGAGCATTATTCATCTCCACAGAATATGCATTAACGCTTTAATCCTTTTCGGTACAAAAGGCAGCGGGTTTTGTAGAAAATTTTTGATGTGCTCACTAAATATTCCATGTAACTGTTTAATTAATTTCAAGATTAATTTAATAAATAGCTTAAAATTACACTACTACTGCGATAACAATATCATATGATACAACCAAGCAAACTTTTAGGAGATGACTTTTAAGCGCCGTCGACATGGCATAAATTTACTTGAAATTTATGAGACCAATTCTTACACATACGAGTATGCTTGTGCTTCGTAGATCTGATAAATGTAAAACAGATATCTGTACCAACAAAATTCATAATTCGGCCTGCAGATAGGTACCTAACTTACAATGTGACCACTCAGTATTTTGAAGTTGGTAGCTCTGTTTTACTTATTGTCTGTAAATGAGCAAGTATAAAATTACTCTTCTACGCACATCTTTGATAAACTTCATAAACAATGCACACAAACTCGGAAATTTCCATCTCTTAAGAGACACAGAAATTACTGCACTAAAAGAACTAAACACTAAAATATAATTATTTATCATTTAACTCTTGGTATAAAAATGAAAGAATGCCACTTGAAACATTCTTTATTTTTATCCCTACAGCAGGTCACTGCCGAGTGATTCGCCTTGTAAGTATCAAATAGATTGCTTGACGCATTAAACTGTATATAGTTACCTAGTGACAAAATAATGATGGACATAGATGGCTTCGTTATAAAAGCCACATTTTTCCCCCTTGGCACTACAGCCCCAGTGGGCCTAGGCCTACCTCCATGAACTTCTCCGTTCACTTCGGTTTTTCTAGATCTTACACATTTGGTAGGACTCCTTGGGTGGTTATCAGCTCGTCGCAAGGTCTCTACCTGTACACAAACACAGAAAATCGCACACACACAAACTAAACATCCATGTCCTGAGTGGGATTCGAACCCATGATCCAGGTTTCCAAGCGAGCGAAGAGAGTACATGCCTTAGACCGCTCGGCTACCGTAACCGGCATAAACGCCACATGATCTCCTAAAAATCATAAGGCAGGAAGGAAAGAAAGAAACAGGGAAGTGTATGCTAGATCATAAAAGGCTTCCACATACTAGTATCTGTCTGTTGAAAGCAACATGGAGAACTGAGTGACTGGCTACTCTTCTCTGACAATAAAAGGAACCAGCAATGTCTAATAAAATTAAAAGAATAGCCGTCGTTTTCAGAAGAGGGCGGAAATATAAAATAGAAATGCAAAACTGTGTTTCCTTCATAGAACCTAATACATTCTACTCTATTCTGTTATGGCTCTACAGCCCTTTGTTGGGCCTTGACCGATTTTTTAGTTTCTTAATCTATACACAGTCGGGAGGACTCCTTGGGCGGGGGATTCAGCCCCGACGCAAGGCTCTACCTACACACAGAACAACACTAATACTAAATAAACGCACACGTTAATTAATTCCTCGAGTCGGATTCGAACCTACGGCACCACAGTTTGAGCCGACAAATACAGTTCATGCCTTAGAGGGCGTGACCACTATGATCGGCAAAAATTCATACATACATGGTGAAATTTTAAAATTCTTTATTTTAAGAATTACAAATCAAGTCAGTTAACGTTGAAATCCGGATACTCGTGGTTCTACTGTGCTTATTTCCTCTCACTGCGTAATATTTGGAGTGATTATACTAATGGAATTACTATTGTGTAAATGATAAAAGTTGACTTGTTTCGTATTTAAATTATGTCTGTGTGTTCTGTTGTTATTTCTTCCTATTGCTCGTGCTCTGCGTGGGTTGTCGAGAAAACATATGAATAAAATATAGAATTGAATTGAATTTCGAATTTTCACAGGCCCCCATAAATGTGATTTGTACCTGTCACCTTCATACAACAAGAAACATTTTATAGTCATTAACTTAAAAGTCCGCTCTGGGAAGGTATAATGGTGCTTACTTTTCAACACATATTGACGTTCATATGTTGAGCCTAGCAGCAACTGTAATTTATTAATTACGCAAATCAGTAATCCATTTGTGTACGTGATTTCCACTAGTATGAGTTCTGATTATGTTCAACGTATCAGATATGAACTTATTAGTTCCGTATCGTGTTTATATCTGTAACATGTACACACAGGCATCTCCGTTCAATATTTTACATAACTGGCCCAGATAAATCATCAATTATCGCCATCAAAATGAAAGCTAAATACACAATATTGACCTAGGAATTCCCACGTCACGACACATATACACTAGTGTTATCTACACAGGGACTAGTGGCACGTAACAAGTGTGATTGCCAGGGGTTTAATCGCTAACGATTCTGATAACGTTATTCGTGTTACTATAATTGCAAAGAGGTTACTGATAGAATCACATTTTATCTTGACAAATTTTGTAATAATGTAAATCTATTCATTAATTTTACACGATAACATATCATTTAAGTTTATACATTCATCCGATCAATCACTTTTTCAGACTCTCAACACATGTTAATTTCCACATGCAACGAGCGCTTATTAGCACACCCGTGGAGTGAATTTTAGTCATACGTAATGTACAGCACATACCGTCATGATTGTATACTCTAGTACTTCTTTATTTATAATTAGTGTCGAACTTCCAATATCTGTATTTCAATATTTCGGGCATCCGTAGGGCAATTTTTTCACACAATCTATTAATATATGAACTCAACAATTGGAACATAATATTTAAATTCTATTAAAGTGTCAAATTTTAGTAGCCTAAATTCCCTCCCACTTCAGAAGTTCATCCGGAAGCTATGTTGGTGATGGTGACCGTATGTTGGGTTCGAGGTTGTCACAGCGGTTACCATGAACAATACTATCTTCTGGGATGCCACGCCGTGTACTTTGGTACATCGAAACTGAAAGTGGTAAGCAAAGCTCTTCTTGCCACTTGTTTCTTATTGAACTCTTGTTTGATGTATTCCTTGATTATGAAAATGCAGACATATCCGTTCGAAAAAGGGGTGGCAAGGCGTTGAATCCTAAAAGACAATAGGTTTCATACTGACCACAGAATTGTGAAAGTTGTAAAAGCGAGGGTTCCCTCTGGTGGTGTGGTGCATATGCCAAGATAATGAAAATCTGTCAATTGGTTCATAAGTAGTTAGAGGTGATATACACGTACATGACCGTGAGGGTACCACACGCCTCCACGTCCTCAGATAATAAGGGAACTTAGTTAAATATTAAGTTATGTGTACAATGGGAGTGGTGTTCTAACAATGGACACTTTTCTGGAAATATTATATAACTGAAATTCAGTTGAAAATATTCTGAGACTACTGTATATTTTCTTGTAATAAATATAATAGATTATGGTGTTCAGCTCTGCCTTGGTACAATTTATTCCAAATATCCTCACGTATGTTAATCCTTCAACGAGGAACCAGCATGAAGTAGCTGTAGAGAGCCACCTGCTCACGTTGGTTCCTCGTTTGTGGATTTTTCTACCCTGAAGATGGAGATGATGCATTCCTACGAACCGTTGGTTCACACAAGACCTACATGGCGCCACGTCCCAGGAGACGGAATTCTTCAAAGTTTGAGACGTTTCAATTTTAATTTCAATTCTCATTCTATATTTCAATTAATAATCAACATATAATTCACAAATAATAATAACAATAACAATAATAACAATAATAATAACAAATTGTTGCAAACATATACAAGCGTGGAACTAGGATAGATAGATCTGTAGAAATTTATGCCACGAAACCGAACTCATAACCAAGTCCATGACCCCATGACATGGAATAGAAAGAAGAACTAGTAATTACAATTTGTTATGAATATTTTTCTTATTAGCTCTCATGGACTTAGCCTGGTCTCAGGTGTTTATAATCTTCATGTTTTGTGACATCGGTTTGTCCAGTGATTGAGGCTAGCTCTTTCTAACGGACCCAACAGAATAGGTGTTTTCCTTCACCTGAGGACGGAAAAAAATCCAGTTTCCGAAACGTCGTGTTTTTATTTGTTATCTTAAAAGCCAGGACGATGGATAAAGTCCAAAAACCCAGTATATCAGTGTGTTATACACCATCGTCAGAATCCTATAGTAACTACTACATTACTTACTTACTTACTTACGGAGCTGGGCCCTTCTTGAGGAGAAGCCAAATCTGCAGCTACTCAAGAATTTCCCAGCATTTTATGGAACCCGAAGGTTCATTACCGTGTTCACAAGAGCCCTCCACTGGTCCCTATCCTTAGCCAGATAAATCCTATCCATGCCATCCCGTCCTATCTCTCTAAGATCAATTTTAATATTGTCCATCCACCTACGCCCTGGTCTTCCCAGTGGTCTCTTTCCTTCTGGGAAAGCCGCTTTCCCACCAATAACCTATATGCATTCCTCGTAGCCCCCATTCGTGCTACATGCCCTGCCCACCTCATCCTCCTTGACTTGTAAGGACTACATTACGATTGTTTCAGTCCAGCCCACATCTTTCGGTTTCCTAGTATTAGTAACCAGAAATCCACACTTACCATCAGAAATATTCAATAAAAATATGTTTGTAGGTCCGTTTATTTTTCTATTAGTGCTTCAAGAATGGTACATCTTTATTCTGTACTTTGTTCTTCCTCTCAGTGTAATAAAATCCTGTACACATTAGAAACAATAGAACTTCTAATTATTTGAGAGTGTAAATTTTCACAGAAATTAAAATTCATGAAATCTCTTCGAGCGTTTTTGAGACCGTATCGAAGTATTGGACTTCCATTTATTTCCCAAGATGATTTTACTCTCTAATGACGTAATTTTGTGCGTTATTTATCGATTAATCTATGTTACCTGCGTAACTATGAAAAGCAAACTTCGCACCTGACAATAGAAGAAGCAGAATGAACATGAGGAAATTATATATTCAGAAACTCCATAGTTAGCTAATATTGTCTTGGATCTGACACCGTTCATCCTGGTAGATATTTACTGATGTTGGGAGGGACGCGAGTAAAAATCTAGCAGACAGGACGCCATGTCCAAGAAGGAAACAAACGTCATTATCACCGCCATAAGGACCTGATGTCTTCAAATTGTAAATTTCTTGCATATCATTAGGCTGGTCAAATCGAAGATAATATGGGCTTGATGCGAATAACAAGCAAGGAATAGATCCTTTTGTAAACATAGTGTGTATGAGAGCCGTAATGCAGAGTCTTGACTGGATTAAATTAGCTGAAGACAGGATCCAGTTGTGGGCTCCTAATTATAGGATAATACACTTCTTGTTCCATGGCGTATGGTTAATATCTGCTCTTGTGTGTGCGTGTACGACCTTCAATGATCTATTGTGCTTCCCCTTTGGATTAATCCTTTACTAATCCTACACTTCAAATGAAATATAGGTCTTCATTAATGGCGGCGTCATAAAAATCACTTGGTTCCATGAAGAACTGACCCAGGTGGCAATGTCTTAAGTAAGCTATGGCCTCACAATCACATAGGCTGATGTGTGGCTGATTGGTCTTCTTGTAGGCACCTTCCACAGATTGGGTCATCTGTCAGTCCCAGTTTGAAAAGATACTAGCTCTTGCGGATTGACCCCTGTGGTTATTTAGTAAGTGTCATCTGTAAATTAAGCCGTTAGTAATTCCAGATAATACAAGAGCCCGCCCTGAAATTCTATAAAGTATTCGTGCAATCCAAATATATATTCGCTGTATATATTGTCGGCATCAATATTTATTTCTGTAAATACAAATCTATTGTTATTAAGTTTGCCCGAAGCACTGCAGACAGGCTTAACACGCTGAATACAAAGGCATTCTCCCTGTAATTCGACATACGGAGTGACTCAAAATTCAGTTGAATGGTTATTAAACTGTACACTAAAATAAATTATAAATGTCTTTTTTACTAAATTTACAAAAAAATTCGAAATGAGATCCTCCATGTTCAGTGTACAACTGATAATATTGTGATATCACTCTGCAGGTTGGCTGGCAGGTTTAAATCTGAATATTCCTTGTAACATGAGAAAATATTTCATGTTAACTGACTTTTCGGTCACTTTGTGTATTCATCATCCCAAAGAATGCTGCAAGCAAAGGTTATAGATCATAATAAAATTGTATCTCTATCACGTATAAATAAAGTTTAAGGTGAGAAAAATTTTACGCACTCTATTCTATTACAGCTTCGTTTGAAATGTGCTTTATATTCGACGGAAGAAAAACATAAACCACAAGAGAAAATTTAATGTAGATGCAAGCATCAAATTTCATCGAAATGCAATCAGTAGTTTCGGAGATGAAACATGTAGACTGATAGGACAAAGACAACCTCGTTTGTTTCATTACACTTATGCATAGAAGGAATAGTAATGAAAATTGCTTAGGAATTGTTCGCATCCACTTTTGTGAGATTATTACTTGTTCCACTTTAATTACAATTTAGTCAAGAAATGCAATTAACTGCTTCTGTATTCTGCTCTTTCTGCATAATATAAAACACGTAATTAGGAGCCTTGTGGCGTACAGAACACAATTACCAGCATCCTCTCAGCGGCGTGCAAGAGGATCACGGACTCAACAAAAAGCAAAATAATATCAATCATAAAATCGTTTAGGCCAAAAAGCCCTGAAATTCAATGTGAGTTTCGATAAACTTTCTTATTACTTACTAAGTTCGGTTAAAATGAGTATTCTTAACGGATATCTGCATGCGTTTCTACGCGAATCTCAAAAGTAATTTGCACGTAACTTGACAATTTGTTGTAGGGATAAAAACTGTCTCGAAGAAAATGAGATAAATTGAAAGAGATATTTTATTTTCAGTGCACTTCCACATTCAGTCTTAAGATTGATCAGATCTCGTCACATCACAATCCTGCAGCTCCATCTCTTCCAGCACGATAAATAGCATCCATAGAAGTGACCGATCATCACCATGCTCTGACCTCACTTTCCAAGGAAATATTCCTCGGTACCGATTGGTTAAGATGTTAGTTTGACTGCGAATCGGATTTGGACCAGCTGAAGAAGATGACATAGGCAGCCGAACTTGGAGTTAAATTCCACTTTGTTGTCAGTCAAATAAGTTTGGATGCAATGAGAAATATGCATTATTTTCTTTACGCGATCTTTCGTACAGTAATAGTTTTTTTTAGATCTCAGGTCATCAACGCGATCGATATGAAGATACTGGCTTCCGGAAAGTGATGCCTTAGAGTCTTCAAGATATCATAAAATTTATGATTGACTTGTTATTTCGCTGTCTTCAAGGTTTAAGGCTAGAAAACGCTTACTTACTTACTCTTGGAGCTGAGCCCTTCTTGAGGAGCCGCAAATTCTTCAACTACCTAAGAATTTTTCAGCATTTTATGGAACACAGATGTCCATTACCGTGTTCACAAGAGCCCTCCACTGGTCCCTATCCTGAGCCACGAAGTTGTCCCTGTCCTTAATTAATTAAGCACTATGTCAAGAAGATGTATGGGGCAGTGAAGGTAGAACTCCATCATTCTTGGCCTGGGCACTAGGTGGAGGTGAGTGGTCAGCCAAGTTACATTTAAGAATTTAAAATCGAGAGATAATAATAGAGGAAATGCACCTACTTTATACACTATACGTAAATTTCCTGTTTTTGTTTCATTTCTTTTCCCCCCTGATTCTTCAAGTGTTCTCTTTTCCTTTGATCACATGCCGGTCCCAAGCGCCTCCAGTTTACAGGCCCCGGCTCTGAGTTCCCACTCGGTGAATTTCCTAATTTCACTGGAACGGCTCTTTTTCTTCACTTGGAGCACAGGACATCCCTGAAACGCTTCGTTTAACTTCAGTTTCTCAATATAAAACAGTCGGTAGGACTCCTTGGACGGGGAATCAGCCCGTCAGAAAGCCGCAACCTAACACAAACACAGACATCCATGCTTTGAGTGGGATTCGAACCCACGATCCCAGCGTTGGAACTGACGAAGACATTCCGTGCCTCAGACCGCGTGGCCAACTTGAATGATTACATCTCCTTATTTCGAAAACATAATTTCTTGACAACAATGTGTTCTCGTAGTATATATTGCGTTAACATTGCTCGTATTCGAACCTGCATTCGTGTACCTTATCACCATCAGTTAGCTTCAGCAATATTCCACGCAATTAATCATCTGCTGTAATTTACAACAAAGCAGATATACCCACGTTCAGATAGTCCATTGCGCGTGGTCCAAATTATACATATATATATAGCGTGAGTTGGGGCCAGTGGATATAAGTTGCCTATTAATCTCCCTGAACATTCGAAACAACTAATATGTAAGGCATTGCCAAGCAGTAGCTTCAAATATTGAAGTTAGAGGTGGATGTCCCAAGCATCACTCATGGAGAATATGAAGAATTTCGAACGAAATTTATACAAAGACTTGAGAGGAAAAGACTCATACATGGAAGAACAATATTAAAATTGATCTTAATAGAATTTGAAGGTGCAGAATGAATTCATTTGGCTTGGGAGAGGGAAGATGATAATGAACATTCAGGTTGCATAAATAGTGGAGGAATTCAGTTAGCATCTCAGCAACTATGCTCTGGCCCTGCTTCACACACTTCAGCTAGTGACCATCACTCACTCATGGTGCTGAACCCTTTTTGGGCAGCCGCAAATTGTGCAGCTAGTCAAGAATTTCAGATTTCCTGGGGGCTATAGGGCGACAGGCGTGTAAGGCTGACATCCTCACCGCCATCTGTGAGCCGATTGTCTAGAAAATGTGAGAGCCTCAACCTCTCACAACCCTATGGGCCTTCATGGCCTGTTAAGGGATACCTTTACTTTACTTACTTCATTTTACTCAAGAATTTCCCAGCATTTTATGGAACACGAAGGTTCATTACTGTGTTCACAAGAGCCCTCCACTGATCTCTATCCTGAGCCAGATCAATTCAATCCATACCATACCATCCTATCTCTTTAATATCCATTTTAGTATTGTCCACCCACATATGCCTTGGTCTTCCCAGTGGTGTCTTTACTTCTGGTTTTCCCGGCAATATCCTTATGCATTCGTCTTCTCCCCCAGTCATACTACATGCCCTGCCCACCTCATCAGCTAGTGACCATGTACAAATGAAAATGACATACAGGAGAGAAGAGTCATTTCGCCATAACGAATGTTATGACTTATGACTTGTTTGACTTCAAACAAAATAAGGAAAACTATGGTCGAAGGGTCAAAAAGGTGAGAATGAAAGCAGTGTATACAATTAGTCATTTCAGTTTTGTTGCTTATAATAAAAATATTAAGACGTCCATCTAACACTGTTAGGATAATCTACTACCGAGTTGAAAAAATACCGTGACCTGACACAGCCCTGCAGTCACATTTTATATTTATCGCGTTTAATTTAGGATAAAGATGATTTATTTGCAGTAAATCTTATTGCAGTTACAGACTGAGACCTGGGAGCATGCAGGGCCATGAATCTTGAATACGTATAAGTAAAAACTTTGATCGGCTAATCGATTAACGACCACAAATTTACGGAATCTATTGGAAATGAATAGAAACGAAGAGAATGGCGAATGCAGGGCGGTGGGAAGGAGCGGAGAAGCGCCGCCAGGCGGAGGAGTTAACAAGCAGGAAACTTTATGACAATATCTGACACAGGGATCCTAAATTCGTTATTGAAAGTAATCGATAAACGATGACAACATTTTCAAAATAATAGCGTGTTCTCATGCGGATAGGGCCCTCTATCCTACTTCATAGCGACAGTTTGAAAGTGCGATCCAGTTGATTACATATATTTTATAGAGCATTGGTTGCGAATTTGCATTCATCTACGACCTTCATGGATTTTTTCAATTGACCTAATCCTTCCAGCCGCACTATGTCCCTGGGGGCGACTCAACCTCTAACAGAAATGAGTACCAGGAATTTTCCTGGGGGTAAAGAGAGGTCGGCGCGTAAGACTGACAACCTTACCGCCATCTATGAGGCGATTGTCTAGAAAATGTAGGACCCTCGACGTCTCACAACGCTATAAGCCTTCACAGCCTGTTACAGGGACAGCTTTACCTACGACCTTCATTTTTAATTATGGCAGATATAAACACATCTCTTTGTTTCTTTTACCCTATCATGACCTCTAATGACAGAAATGGGAGTTAAGAATTCGTTATGTACAGCAGCATGGCACCCAACTCTGGATAGTTACAAGTAATAGATAAATGTATTGTACTCGTAAAGGATTTGATCAAAGCGTTACCAGGCAACAGCTCTGTAAACACAGTCCACTCTTAGGGTACGCAACAATGGAGGAGGCTCTGTTTTCCATGCATGCGGTGACGCCAAAATAGAAGGTAATGATCATGTGACATGTGTTTACTGTTGGTCGATGTCCGTCCCTCGGATACATTAGTGAGCAGAGTTACTAAGCTGAGAGAGTAGCGGCGGCAGCACGCGAACAGGGCGAATTGGAACCAGGACTACAGAAGAGTACAGGAGGTCGGTCTGTGAGGATTTAAAGTGTGATTTGAAGATAGGAGAATATACCAGGGACGTTTCTAGGGAACGACTCAATAAACACGTTCCCGCACAACAACAGGGGTACTGTTTGAAACTGGGTGTTTCTACGTGGTCCATGCCGAGGGGTTATGTTGAAGATAATAGGCGCGACATCGTCAGGTTCCTTGTGGAGGCGGGGTCGAATACGTACACCGTAACCCTGCGAGTCGTAGGAGGCGACGAAAATGGAAGTCTCGAATCTGAGACAGTAAAATATGGTCGCGAGACCCACGGGACTCGGACCCGAGAATGACTGAGCTGGCGAGGGCCAGCAGCAATTGTAAACGACAGACTCATCTTCTCGGCCAGAGAGAGTGCTCCATATCAACAAACCCGCAGCCGTCTGAAAGTAATAAAAATCTGGTCGTAAGCCCCAGATAGGTGCTCTAATCCAAGACAAACTGGCCGACTGACCGTCGGTCGTGACTTAAGACACGACTCGGCTCGACCCAGTCAGTTCTGTACGGGAGCCTGTGAAGAGAGGACTTGAGCCCGGAGGAAGAGGAATAGACATTGTTTGAGCCGTTACGAGGTAACGTCTAGTAACAGATTGAGAACACTAGACTGTGTGCTCTAGTGAATTGTAAATTGTGGAAATAGCGATAGTGTTATAATTATTTGTAGTTACGGCCTGTAAATGGTCAATAAATTCGTTCGCCAATCAAAACTCCCTTTATAGTCTATCATACACATGACAGTACTAAATGTATACCATATCGAAGAATCTACAGGCTATAGGAAAAGCCTGCAAACCTTGGTGACATTGATAAAGTCTTCTTGGGAGATCAACGGCTTTAATTGGGAGCGAAAATGTAGCGTATCAGACACGAGCTTTCTCTAAAACATAATTAACCCTGAAAGGTTCGAGTCTCAGTTACATGTGTATTTTATGCCATGAAGCAATTCATGCACAATGGACTTTTTAGCAAAAAAAAATAAATGTTGCAGTTCGACTTCATGTAAATTATTAATATTTTATCGACGACGGAACTTAATTTCTTCAGACATGTTTTGATCCATTCAGAGCATTCAAGGTGCCCGAAATCGACAGAAAAGAAATATTTTTTATCCGCTTCGCATATTTTCCTTCTAGACGAAGTTCTAAAGCTCTGGAACGAAAGTACGGCAAATATCTATAAATGTTTAAGCAGATCCACTGCGAATTTTCGAGTAACTTCTATCATACCTTGTTACGTACACATGGGTCACCTTAAATGTGAGTTTACGTTCTTCTTCACGGTAATCCATTTCAATCTAACGAATCAGATACTTAGGAAATAAGTATAGTCTGTGAATAAGGACTAAGTGCCATCAAGTGCAACAGCGTGCCATACACGCATGACAATCAGTAACGGTTTTGATTAAATTACTTATCAGTAAGCTCGAAAATCGTTATGAGGCCTACCTATATTTTATTTTCAGACGGCCCACCACACAACTGTAAAGGAACAAGGTCACCAGGGTCCAGGCAACCAGACAGCAAAATATTATATTAATTGAAACAGATACTGTTTGATTTTAAACAAAAATTTTTCTTTTTTTTTTCATTTCATGCATCCTGTTGTGTTATAATACACAATTTCTTTATTAAAACCGTCACAACACAACAATATTAAGGTCAGTGCCTAGTTTGGCTCTGCTACATGTTTCGGCTATTAATAGCCATCATCAGGCAAATACATGGCTAACATATATACATCATGAACTGCACTATTAATAAAATTGGATACAATAATATTAATTATATTAAAATACTTGGCGTAAAAATACAATAAATCAGATTATATAAAACAAAAGTTATAATATAGAACAAGAATAAAATTCTTCGAGTGATGCTTTACATCATCGAGTAAGTCGTTGGTTTTTGTGATTTTGTTGTGTTCCTACAGACAAATTGGAGTATTCTATATTTTGTGTATATATAATAAACTGTTATTGGAGGCTCGTGATGTAAATGTAGTAATATTAATGTTAATTATTTAGTCGGTGCCTCATCTTACAAAGTATTGTCCGTTCTGTAAGGAATGTAAACAACGTTTACATGTTTACATTCCCTACAGAACCCAATTTTATTAGTACTGCAGCTCAGTGATGTATATATGTTAGCCATGTATTTGCCTGATGATGGCTATTAATAGCCGAAACATGTAGCAGAGCCAAACTTGGCACAGACCTTAATATTGTTGTGTTTTGACGGTTTTAATAAAGAAATTGTACAAATTGTTTCAAATACGAAAGTTGTAAATCTTTTTAAGGAAACGTATACAAGTGATACTTGTAAAGTCTTTCCTTTCAAATGTTAGTCGCTTTGTGATGATGGCCGATATCTGCCGAAATATATAAAGGTTCTACTCATATTATAATTGTTGCGCTTGATGGAATTTATTTCTTATTCGTTTGCTTCAAAGCGTAAAGTTTCAAGAAAATTTCTTTTATAAAAAATTCAGTTTATTCTAATTGTTGTCCACTTTAATACCGCTGCACAGTCTACTGCCCACGTGAAGAGCCGTGTTCACTCGAAGTTCAGATTTCATTTTGATTTACGTGTATTTTTGCAGAAACAAGTGCCAACATGGGAACAATATCTGGGATTACAGAGCGCTTGGACTTTGCCCATCGTCTAACATTCTTAATATTCTAAAGAATATAACATTCCTGGAATAGGATCTGTTCCCCAACCCCTGGATATAGGTGGGAGTCACCTACTCTGTGTGATCTCTTAGAGAGTCCTAACCTCTATGAGTATTACTGGACAACCGATGCCACCATAACTACGCCGCATATGCATCTGAGGCCAGATTTTGTCAAAGAGAGATAACAGTAGTCCCGGACGTTACACACCATTGCCAGAACCCTTAATAAGTGACATGAGAAGGAGATTTTAGCAAGAATATTTGCAGCTGACCATAGCCTTATGTGGCACTGGACCCATCACTCAACTCGGTGCTTCATTTCATGCTAATCGAGAGATTTAAAACCTCGAATTTCAAACCATTTGTTCCTCAGAAGTCACAAAAGTTCTGACTGCCCAATAATCATCTCATGGACATGGTATTCGTTCCTTTAATTATATTAAGTTAACTACCTCCTCGAAGCAGTGTCCTTCAGAAACTAATGTTTTTTTATTGCTAGTGGGGTGGGACTAAGTCCCTTGTACTGCGGCCACTTCTGGCCTATTGTACCAGCCCCAGATGATATGTGAGGGTGATTGTGGAGCACTTGGTGTAATGAAGATTGGCAGGGGAAACCGAAGTACTCGGAGAAAACCTACCCCAGAGCCACTTTGTCCACCACAAATCTCACTTGACCAGATCCAGGATCGAACCCGGGCCGCCACGGTGAGAAGCCAGCGACTAACTGCTTGAGCTATGGCGCGGCCCAAGCTAATACTCACTCAGCTGATTAAACAATTCAGTGCCCGAAAGTTCATTACTACGCGCATGCTCACAAAGCCTCATCTCTATGTATCATTCTGACCCACAACAATCCAACCAAAATCCACATATATTTTTCTTGAAGTGCGTTTTAACTCTTTCAAGAGTTATCTTCAGGATTTACAACTAAGTATTCTAGGCTTTGAAATCTCCCTATTATCGCTATATATCCTTACCTTTTCTTTTGCTTTTAACCTGTCTCATTGCAGAATTACATTCTAAAACTATGTATCTTTAGATATTTGGAAGAACTGCTTGTGCAGGTGATTGGCGCGCCTAAAGGCCTCTGCCTACACACCACAACACGTACACAGAAAAACGTGGATATATCTACATCCATACCCAGAGGGGAATTCGATCTCTTAATCCCACGATCCCTGACTTAGAAAGGCTGAAGACACAGAGCAGCCCATCCTTCTCATGATCATCTTTCTGATCATCAAATTAATATTTAGCGAAGCGCATAAATTATTAAGCTGTTCGCTAAGCAATTTTACCCAGCCCAAGCTTCTTATCGTAACTTCTTTACTTCTAAATATTCTCCTCGGCGCTTTGCTCCCAGACCCTCTCAATTATGAAGCTGAGAAATGAGGAATATTACACACAGGCTGTACTGCAATGCAACACACGGATATTACTTGAGTAGCAGCTGTAAGTGGCAAGATATACGTTCTATTTCATTTCTTCCGGTTACTTAGTTTAATAAAGCGAAAACTGTTGGCGTTCATATCAGCGAGGCTTAAGTACACGCCAGCTTATTTAAGAAACAAATTTATTGCAGATATAGTGAAATGCACATCATGGAATTCTCTACGCATTATATGTTTATATTTCAGATACTGTTCATCATTCTTCGTTAATTTCACTTGAATTAGCCGTTTATTGTTCTATTCCTACGACATCTGAATAGCATTTCTCTATCCACTCAGTTTGCATTAACTGCAGTGTCATTAGTATTGTTAAAAATTTTGATTGATATTCTGCTCTCTTCCATAAAGAAAACGTAGGTTTATGACGTCAACATACTGTGTGCGCTTGCAAGGATTAGCCTCTTCAACTTTTCAATTAGCTGACAGATTTTCATGAAATTTTATGCCACTGGAGGCCATAATGTTTTCTCTAATCTGAGCGCATGCGCGGCCGCGCATCGGTTATCGCACTCCCGCCCACGAGTCCCAGTCTCCCGCACTTTTGGGAGCTTATGAATTTGGTATCTGTTTTATACCTTCTTCAAAAATCGCTGCTCCCCTTCCCGGGTTCCCGAAGCCAGTCCAATTGCCGTTCAGAAGACAACATGGCTTGCGTACTTGTATCCCCGTCTTAGAGGCAACGTTGGAGACAGTCCGGATGTCGTATTTTGTTAGTGTTCTGCATTCTGTAACAGCAACATGACGGACGCCCTGACTGGTAAGTTGAGAATAACACAATCATCACTAATGCTAGTGGGGTGGGACTAAGTCCCTTGTACTGCGACCACTTCTGGCCTATTGTACCAACAATCATCAGTAACTGCTGGTCCCGAAATTATATCGTAACAAATCTTTACAAAATATGTGATTTTTGTCAAAGTATTTTTTTAGAACATAGAAAAGTGTGGGAAAAATCTCTGTATGTTTCAGATATAGGCATGAAACTTCGTGCCGAGATAGATCATAAGCATACCTACACGTAAGTGTAGTGCCTCGAACCGTCTGGCTTGCTTCCCTTTGTCATGGAAATGCTCAATTATGCTTAGGAGGTCGAGAATTGTCATAAGGGATGTTGTTCTCGGATATTGACATGCTCGCAGACTTGATGGCGTCACACAGCAAGCTGCACATACAAACATTTCGCAACACGAAATAATGAACTGCGCTGATTCAGAAAACTCTAGAGAAGGAATTCATTGTGCAGTGTTCAATGCAAAGGTCTCTGGTCAAAATGAGCTTCTTTCCAGCAAGAAACTTAAAAATTGCAGCTGTAATTTATGACAAGCTTGGGTTATGGTAATAATGAGGGGCTATAACTTTCATGGAGTGTACCGAAATCAGCAACCAACTCCAGCACTCCACGTTGATTAAACCGGATAATGGCATTAGTAACAAACATCCATCCAGAGAGAAACTTATGCATAATACTGATTTCGGCTTCAAGCTGGAAGCATTAACAGTAATCCCAACTGCTCTGAACTGAGATGAATGAGAGAGAGGGATTAACTACTGAAGGAAGAGGGTAGGGTCTGTATTTGAAATTGCAGTTAGCAAAATACGCAGCCAAACTACGCGGCGAAGTCGTTATCACTGCCGTTTCTGTATGCAATGTCTCAATCTCAGAATCAGGTCAGAAGACTAGTGTCAAGGTTGTGATTATTCAGGAATTATTCATTTCTAGGGGATGCTAACTTGATAATGGATAATATATACATGTTGCATGACATGAGACTTTGTGTCGAAATGCTTTTCACAGTTTTGTGTGACAGATATGCTCAATTTGCGCATAGGTATGGTAGGGTAGGTATCCCTGCAACAGACCTACAAGACCCATAGGGTTGTGAGATTTTGAGGCTCCCACATTATCTAGACAATCGGCTCACAGATGGCGGTAAGGTTGTCAGCCTTACGCGCCGGCCTCCCTTTACCCACCAGGAAGATTCTTCGTACTCATTTCTATTAGAGACTGAGTCGACCCAAGGGCCATAGTGCGGCTGGAAGGATTCGATCAATTGAAAAAATCCATCTCATCGGGATTCGACCCCGTGACTTTCCGGCTTGTAGCGTAGAGCTTCAATCGACTACGCTACCGCGTGCTCGCTAATTTGTGCATAGTGTTTCCCATAATAATGATGTAGTTTGTCCTGAAAACGGATACAAGAATCTGTATTATTCACAAGAAAAAGGAATCTTATGTAACGTCACATTTGTAAGCATCTGTATCCGATTGCAGCCCTAAGTGCGTACCGAGCATCCTTGCGCAGAAAACAGGATTTCAGTAGTGTTCTCCTAGCTTAACGGTTCCACATAGGAAAACTGATATGCAATTATTGAATTTCGGGCGTTTCCCATTGTACTGTTTTTATTCAAAGCAACGCTTCGGAGGCCAAATTGAGCTTCCGGTCTCAAGTAGAAAGACTACTCAGTTGGGCCCAATCGATAGATCAAACCCCTGTCTCCCTTAGTCCGTAATTGGTGGCTAGTTCTATCGATTCGTCCTAATTGGTTAGGCTTTTCACCTGAGGATTGAGACAGAGTCCAGTGTCCGAAACATTGCTTTAAATTAAAAAAAAAAAAAAAACATGACTACAGCTAATGTCCAACAATTCTATTAATACACCATCTTCGCGAAATTTTAAATCTGATGCTTACGTACAACTGCAGTAAATGAATTCCATGGAGAATTGGGTGTGTAAAAACGCAAATAACTCGGTTGTAACTTACGCGTATGCCACTGTAGCATAACTTTCTGCTGATTTGTAGAGCAAGGGTAGTGTACATTTAAAGTTATGCACATATTCATACACAGCAACTTCTCAGAGCATCTCCTGTTACTCGTCTGTCAGGTTTAGATCACAGAACGCTATAGTTGTCCTTGCTTTGTATCTGCATGCATATAGCGAGTTCGTGACGAACCAAACGCATTCCCTTCTTGCTGCCGTAGCAGTAGTATCGCTCCCAGCTGCCGGTGTTGCGGAGTTGGGTTGGGTGGGATATGAGCTGAGATCGATTCCCGACACCGCCTAGGCCAACCCGACCTACTTCCATTGGCAGGAGCTCTAGGTCAAAATGTCTTGTCTCTCTTCTGAGTAGAGTTTTCTCAGGGTCCGAAGTTAACGTTTTGCAACTGCATTACTACTACCCATGCATATTTGCTGTTCTGAGACTGAAGGTGAAGTGAGTGTTTGTGGTGCTGTAAGAGATAGAAATATGAAGTGGGGATGTTGTGTGGCACTGGCATGAATTTGACTGAAACTACACATGTTCGGACTTGGTGATACCGAGAAGAATCACCATTCTCTGCCCTTCGCTTCAAATAATTAAACATCTTAAAAAACCTGTAGATTCTCCGTGCAAAAACGTACGATTTGATTCCTGGTTTTCTAGCTTTTGATCACAGAAAATTTTACTAACACACAAAAATTACATGAAATACTCCACCTTCACCAAAACAAATTATTAAATATACATGTAAAACCACGGCAGAAGGCGTATAGCACAGTAATGAAGGTAGATTAACGTTGACGGCTTTAAATCTCGTCAAGTGACATTCATTTCTAAGGATAAACCAAGTCAGTTGCCTTCTTATTTGACTCCCAGAATACACAAATGTGAAACTGACATTTATCTGCGTCACAATTGGACAGCCTCTGAATAACACCTCAGAGCTAGGTCTAAGAAGAAAGAAACGCGTCCTTCAAGCACACAGAGTTCAGTAGGATATCGTGCAGATAGTGGATAACATGTGTCAAATCATGAGACATACGAGACTTGAAAATTCTACTCGGAAACTAATTACGCAACACACGAACATTCAATAATGGAAAAGTTGTATTTAGATATCATATTCTTCCCATATAGGCTATTGAATAGTCTAAAAATTGAAATGCATAAAAATTTTATTATTATAAATATATTGTGGCATACAGACCCGTTCCTGGGCAAAGACCGCGAAAAAAAAAGGATAACAGCCATTGCTATGGAACAGCTTCATAACTAATAAACAGTATTGAAGTCGTTGCTAGGCAGCGGCCCACGCGCAACAATGAAAGTACTGTTGGAAGCGGTGTTCTCTATGGTATTCTCCGAGGTTGTATCACTCGACCAACCGAGAAGAGCTGGTGCAGTGCAGTGGAGTGGAGGGAGTTGATTTGTGAGTGGGTAAGTGAGTGAATGAGTGAGTAAGTGAGTGAGAGGACTGATGCGGTAAAGCTAATAGCCCGGTTCGGGAACCCAGAGGTGGGGGAACACTCACCGCTTGAAATTGTTACCAGAAGACTAGCGAAGACACAGTAGGCTGGAAGATTTAGTAGGTGCTATAGTGAACTGGCGAGTGTGTGAATTAGCGATAGCGCTGTAGTTACTTGTAGTTACGATCTGTAAGTGTTCAATAAATCTAATTACCAATTCAAACCCCGTCTATAGTCTCACATACACATGACAGCATTCATTTTATATGGATGTCAAAGTTGGTGCCTCGCTCTAAATGATAAAATTATTACTCAGCAAGCCTACTTGTCTAGTACATGCTGGTTTCTTGCTTGGCTTCTTCTCCAAATGATGGAGAAATTTTTCTCCGAAACGTGGGTTCACTTTCACCGCAGTGCACTGGGTTACATCCCAGAAGAGAGAATTCTGAAAGGCAACTAACTGCATCATGAATTTAGTATTAATTTTATGTTTCTCCTCAGAGCGTTTTTTCACTGCTGGAAATCTCTTCCTAACATTCTAAGCTCTGAAGTGGTCTAGTCCATCGCCGATCCCAGTGGCCGCGCGGTCTAAGGCACGAATCGTCTCCACCCGCTCGAACACTGGGATCATGGGTTCGAACCCCACTCGAGACATGGATGTTTATGTGCGTTTATTCTATGTTTGCGTTGATCTGTGTGTAGGTAGCAACCTTGCGACAGGCTGATCCCCCGTCCAAGTAATCCTATCGACTCTGTATAGGATAAAGGATCTGAAAGAGCGGCCAAGGTTCATAGGGTTGTATAGCCATAGAGAGAGAGTGGTCTAGTCTAGCGCAGATAAAGGAGATGACAGGATGACAGGCGCTAGTAAGAACTTCCACGACCCCAACTTTACTTCTGCCTAAGAGTATGAAATTGGGAGGTAGGAAGGGTAGGGTGGGGAAACTGCGTGCGTTATGAACAGAAATGTAGTCGTGCGCAAGAACAGCCCTGGTCGGCATCTCGGCGCTGTTTTGAGTGCGGAGTCGCCACCCTGGCACCTTTCTTGAAGACAGTGATGTCAACTATAGATAGTGTGGCCACAAGGTGATGTGACTCCCCCCCCCCACCTCTCAAATATACTTACCGATAATATAAAACTGGGACTGAATACGAAAGTGAAGATTTCCAACTTCTGGCTGATTTTCAATAGAATATATTACGTTATATCNGAAAACATCACGCATACATGGTATCTCTGTTTTTGTTTGATTTATATTAATATAATTAATTATTGTAAACGTTTTTAGAGCTCGCCTATATTTTTCCTAGATTATTTAACGAGACTTTCCCCATCGAGAATGCAAAGCGTCGGATGGTAGAATGACTGATGAATTGGAAGGGATTTTGAAGGAATCTGTCATGTCCTAATCGAGTCACTATCCCAGCATTGACGTGGAAACCTGAGGAAAACCAAGAAAAGCCTCGGTCCTGAGAGACATTGTTCTTACCGAATACAGGAATAGGCCAGTATTTTCCAAACATTTTCGGGTCCCGTCCCTTTGGTTCCATTAACTCACCCATACTGCCCTCTTCGCTCTCTATAAAACGCATTCTACAGAATAGCGGTTTGCACAACCCATTAAGGGAGGTAAAAACAATATGGAAACTACTTCACTGTTAGTAAATTCTTAATGCGACGGATGGGCTTGATGAAGTGGTACCAGTTTCCCAGTGTCCGGTCTAAAGTCACTTCAATCGCAAATAAGCAAAAAACGCTCGGAGGGTGCCACTTTCAGCGCCCCCTGCCACCCCTTGCCTCTTAGTGCCCCTCTAGGTAATCCTATTATAACCCAGGTGGCGGTACAATCCACTTGGGGAACTGCTCCTCTAGACACCCCTGTTCGATGCTCGTCTCTTATAGTCAATTTGCTGTTGGTAAAAGCTCGAATAAAGGAAATGAATTGAATGGAATTGTTGCTGCTACCATATTGCCACACCTAGACAGGAATTGTGCGAGACACACAACTCCTTGTTAAGCACTTACGGTTAATATTTAAAATTTCCCCTTCAGCTGCTACCTGTTGAACCTGTTGACTTCTACTCATGCTTGAAGACAGTTCGTTACTTTGCAGATTTTATTAGTTGTCGAATGGTTACAGTAATAATTCTACGTGTATTTAGGCACTGAAACAGCTGAATTCTCGTTATACAAAGACCCATTCATGTTATCACTGAAACAGCTCAATTCTCGTTAAACAAAGACCCATTCATGTTATCAATGCCACCAACAATTTCGACTTTTCACTTCTAAAATATATGTGAACATGAAAATAATGATTCCACGTATTTACGCATGTAAATTCTGATACAAACATCTAAGTAGGGTAACTGAAACCTAACAGGAGTATTTAATGTGAAAAATGTTTACATTCAGCCAGTAATTCTGACCAGAATTGGTAAAACAATTTCTTCTGATGTAATTTGAGGTTTTCACGGCGGCGACTATGAAGAAAGCAGTCTTCTGGGATTTGGCACATACACATTTGTATACACGGTGCCAAATCCCAGAAGACTACTTTCTTCAATTTCTTCTGATGCCTAGTTATTATCATGGTTACTACTACTACTACTACTACTACTACTACTACTACTACTACTACTAAAACTTTTCCTCTTCTACCCTCTCTAAACTGGTGCCTGAGAGATGTGATGCCCCTCATTTTGGAGCTAACTATATGGAAGTGATATACTCGTATAGGTGCCATACCGCCTACTTCATTCTCGCGAGGCTGGTCATCTTACAGAGGATCTGTATGCGTAAACATACATACATGAGACGCGATTATTTCATACCCACAAAAACTCAGTTTGATCTACATAAGAGTGTAACAGCAGCAGTAATACGTAGATTCTAAAGGGTTCTGACGAAGGTGGATGACATATACAGAATTACTGGGGTTCTGGACTTTTTCCATCGTCCGGAATTCTAGGTAATAGAGGACATGACGTTTCGGAAACTGGATCTGTGTCAGTCTTCAGGTGAGAAACGAAGACACCTACTCAGTTGTGGGCCCTTAGTAAGAGCTAATCCCAATCACTGGACCAGTGATTGAGATTAGCTCTGAGTAGGTGTCTCCCTTTCTCACCCGAAGACTGAAAGAGACCCAGTTTCGGGAACGTCGTGTCCTCTGTTACCTAGAATTCCGGACGATGGGAAAAGTAAAAAACCCCAGTAATTCTGTGAGCAGTAACAAGCCTTTATTTTTTCAAATTTAAGAATGGAACGAGGGTGTGGGGAGCCGAGTCATGCCCCAGCGTTTGCGCCCAGCGATTTTCGAGAAATATCGCGGCCTCCAGCTCCCCGTCTGGATTGTTCTATTGCCAGAGGAGGCCGAAGTCCGCCGAGATCCTGTTGTAATGATCAGGTTTGACGAAGGTGGCATAAAAGTACGTAGAATTATAGAGTTCAGTCAGTCTGCGCTTAGAAGCGGCGTGCAGCGTTCGTGCGTGGGAAAACTGTGCGATGGGAAGCAAAAAGGGAGTGAGGACAGATGGCTCAGTGGCGTTCACTGGGTAAAAGAAACTGAGGCTAAGACCATAAACGACAAACTGAAATACGTATTTCTCCGGAACAAGATAAACGTTAAAATACATAAGTGAAAGCTTACCCATTGAAGGCCTAGTGTTTTATATATATATATATATCGCCTGTTTCAATATATCAGTACTCTGAATTTATATGTTTGTGTTTCGTATGGTTCTAAGAATTAACAGACATTTCCCTTAATCACCACTAAGCAGCCTCCGTAGTCTAGGGGTAACGTTCCCACCTCATGACTCAAGTTACGCGGAGGTCGTGGAATTTTTAAGGGCGGAAAAATTCAGGGAACAAGTCCTCCGGGAGAGACTTTAAGCCGTGGGTCCCGTGTCGTAAATTTACGGCACGTAAAAGATCCTCGTGTCTCTAGGAGGCCTCTGAGCAAAATTAGACAAAATGTTTCCCGCCCAAGTAGTTTCCAACGCCTCCGGTAGATGGGGAAGTTATCGGGTACCAATGCCAGTAGAGGGCTGACCTCGCTGGCAGAAAGTGGAGATAGCGGGCACCAGTATAGGTAGGGTATGGCGACAGTAGAAATTAAAGGGGGACGTACAATAGACTATTAGTTGCGGTGCATGGGGAATCCACCCCCTCTATACTGAATAACTGAATAGTCACCACTAACCGGTTGAGCTTTGTAGCGGAGAAATAATGTGAATTCTGTGAGGTATTAACTTAATTTTTGTATAATATTTAGAAGAAATTCTGCCTTTTGAGGATTAATCTTGGCTTCCTACACAAATATCCACATTCGTTATAAATACTTCGTATCTCCTTGGACGATAACTATCTCACAAGTACGATATATGCAGCAGTTCTAAACCCGAAAATCAATGTGATGGTTTCGACTAAGATTATTTTTTGTCGTGTTACAGACATATCACGGAAGTGTTGTTTCAGGGTGGTCGTGGCGGTTCATCAGGAACTTCCACGCCACAAATGTAAAATAACTGGCTCTTTCAATAAACATTCTTATCTATAGAGAATAGGGTTCTAACTTGACATTAGAGTAATTAGCCCATAAGATCTCTATGAAACTGAAATAAAACAGTGCCATAATATCCTAACATTTTTATTCAGGCTAAAAATAAATTCTGTGGAGCAGAGCAACTAGTCTTCCTTCGTAAGGTTTGCATCTGGTTATGCATGTCACTACAATGCAAATTTATGCGCCCATCACAACAATTCTACACTTCCAGTAAACAACTGGTAGGTTCGAATGCCGATAAAATCAGTTAGTTTATTAACACGTTATTTTTTGCTACATGTTTCGGTCATTTACGACCATCTTCAAGGTTTTATAAACAGTAGAATTCATAAATTGCGACAAGCAATCCACTAACGAACTTTTTCGTTTTACTGTTCGTAAAATCTTGATGACTGCCGTAAATGACCGAAATATGTAACAAAAATAACATCTCAATAAACTGATTAAGCTGTGCCATAGCTCAGGCGTCGGTTTCCCAGCGCGGCGGCCTGACTCCGAGCACAGGTCAGGTCATGTGGGATTTGTGGTGGACAAAGTGGCACTTGGGTCTGTCTGTAAGAATAATAACAAAACTGATTTTATCGACATTCGAAACTACCAGTTATTTACTGGAAGTGTAGAGTTGTTGTGATCGGCGGAAAAGTTTGCATAGTAATCTATTAACTAGACCGCCTCTGTGGTCTCGTGGTCAAAGTTCCTAGCTACAGACACAGAGGTCCTGGTTCGATTCCCGCCGCTACCAGATTTTCTGAGTAGTAGTGGGTCTGGAACGGGTTCCACTCAGCCTCGTGAGGATAACTGAGGAGCTGTTTCAAGGAAATAGCGGCTCCGGTCTAGAAAACCGAAATTAACGGCCGTGGGGATTCGTTGCGCTGACCACGCGACACCGTCTATCCGCTAAAGTTGGCACTAACTTCCCAGATAAGCGGCGGTCACTCGGTCGGTATAGTTCGCTTGCGGACTAAAAACCAAGGAGATTGTTTTTGTTTTTTTGTGATATTAATAAAAAAATACCTACCTTCTACAGACCCCAAATGTCATTATGGTATAATCATGGACCAACTACTGAGTTCTGTTATGTTCTTAAAAGGTTCAGCACATGAAAACTTCAGAAGAAAGTTAGATAGAATATTTAAATAAGTACAAGACAAATTGGTTTTGCAATGTGTAATGTGATATCTACAGTATGGTTAGCTTCGTAGAAATAAATTGTTAAAGCATGCGCAATAAGCATATATTTAGGGCTTTGCTGTATCAGATATATATATGTGCTCCATTTGAGTTCCTATTCACACTAACAGCACATATCAGCAATGCAGTTCGAAAACAGGAGAGTGAAACTAATTCGTTCATTCCATTAGACATAAATTACAGTAGCACGTTACACAGCAGAGCAATATCTCTATTCCTACTCGGAACTCGGCCCCTCGGTGTGCGAACTAAGAACGTAATAAATTAGACTAAGTGTAGCTGTTTGCTCGAAACCTACTCGCAGTCTCGTTGCACTTAGAAGCAGGAGCGAATGATTCAGTCTCGTGCATTGTGACTCTTTGTAAAGAAGCAAAAATCACTGAAACAAATGCATTTCTTTAGTTCCAGTTCGTTCGAAAACATCACAAGGAGCTTGTAAGATGTATTTCTTTCTGGTTTTCCATTTATCATATTGTCTGTCTTTACTCCTTCATTTCCAGGATCTTTCAAGAAGTTTGCATTCAATTACCATGAATTTGTGGGTAAAACATGTGACTCCTACTTTCCTTCACGCGTTGCAATCAACTTTACGAAAGCAGCAGTTCATATAAACTGACGATTAATGGCGAAATTTTGAGAGTACATGATGTTATTAAAGAGTCGAATGTCCAAGCTACTCATTGTCGCAGAACTTATGATTGTTAACGCAAGAAGTGTTTCAGCAGAATCTCTAGGTACTTTAACAATTCATCTCTATACGAAATTGAATATACATATATTTCCAACCTATCAGTAGTTATCACCACCAAACGATAAAAATATATTACTTTACAGAACTTCATGGTCTTGCAAGTAATGTCGTTAGTATGTCCCTTGTCTCAGAGTTCAGCAAGGTCACGGTCTTCGAGTAACAGATGAAAGGTAAAGCTATCCCTGTAACAGGCCATGAAGGCTCATAGGATTTTGAGACGTCGAGGCTCCCATATTTTCTAGACAATAGACTCACAGATGACGGTGAGGTTGTCAGCCTTATGCGCCGGCAGAAATTTACCACCAGAAATATTCCTGATAATCATTTCTGTTACAGGCTGAGTCGAACCCAGGGACGTAGTGCGGCTGGAAGAAATAGGCCAAATGAAAAACGCAGTGAACTCATTGGGAATCGAACCCACGACCTTCCGGCTTGTAACATAGTGAGAGGAAAACAGAAATTATTAAGGTGGGTGCATTATTTTTATGAAAACAACGTTCATGTCCATGATTTATGCTAACCGTCTTACAGTGCATACACTTTTTTACCTTACTCTTCTCTTTTGCACTACATGTTTCAGCACTAATGTGCCATCTTCAGGTGCGTTTTCTCTATGCACGTCTAACTACTGCATTGCATGCCCTGATGTCTTCATACTAAAATGAATAAAATATATATTCATCATATATAATAATAGATTGTAAATACTAAAACCTTTCAGGATTCATCATCCTTACGTCGTATCTCAATACGCGAATCACGCCAATCCTCCTCTGTGGGAGCACTCTCCCTACATTCATGTGAGTATTGTGCTCTGTGTTGTGTCTTGCTCCTATGACTGCGTGCGTCATGTGCAGTAGTTAGACGTGCATAGAGAAAACGCACCTGAAGATGGCACATTAGTGCTGAAACATGTAGTGCAAAAGAGAAGAGTAAGGTGAAAAAGTGTGTGCACTGTAAGACGGTTAGCATAAATCATGGGCATAAGTTCACGAAGTTTAAGGACACAGGCAAAGTATGTTCTACACTTACATAAGACACTTATGACGCATGTACTTTTCTATGGAAGTGAAAGTTGGCACCCCAAAACGAAAGAGGGAAACACAGTGAGAATCTTTGAAGAAGGATATTAGGAAGGATTCTTAGCTCAATTAAGGAAAATTGTATAGAGAAATCAAGGTACAATCACGAACTTTGTAACTTGTATTGTGAACCAGACACAGTAAAATTGATCAGAGTAGGGCAGTTGAGATGGCTGGGACAACTTTTGTAGACTGCAGGAACAGAATTCTACATAAGCCAGAGGGTACTCGACGAGCATACAGATCTGTTATCATGCTACAGAATTCAGCTGAAAAGATCTGAAGACAATGAGCTTTAGAAACTGGAGACGAAAGCCACAGACTCGAAACCAATGGCTAACAATAGCAAAAGAGGCCGTAGTTAGGTATGGACTGTATCGCCGCAGAACAAAAAGAACAAGAGCAAGAATATTTGGTGAAGAATAGGAATTATGAAGCTCTTCATTATGGATATTTCTCCATTCTTCTGTGATTTCCCTTCTCTTACACTGAAATATTCTTCCTACAAATTTGTTCTAATTATTCTTACTCTGTGTTCTTCCGTTAAGCTTGCAAATAAATTTGCAGACTCCTGTTGCTGCAAAGGAGCAGGAACAACTGTTGTTTTTGTATATTTTAAGTCTTACATATTTAAACAGAAGAAAAATGGAAAATATTCGGAACTTAATGGTACGAAGCATTATCCAAAGTTCACTTATCTGTCAATTGTATACTTCAAAACTGCCAAAAGGCCTACCTCAAAGTAAGGTAAAAGTGTCCCTGTGGTTAACTAATTAAGCGCTACACCATGAAGGTTTATGGGGGAGTGGGTGTATAGAAGGCATACCCTTTTCATTTATTTTAGAATAAAATTTTAGAAGTATGTTATTGTTCTTACCCACTGCTTTTGGAAACGTACTGCCTCATTTACTGGTTCCAGAGGATGTAATGACTGCATATCTTAGCTTTGGGCAGAAGGTTGACTGTGACTAGTAACACTGGAAGGAACAAGTCGCGACTTACTTCAGAATACAACCCTGGACATTTCTTTTAGGGCGAAGAAACTCGGTCAGGATGCCGATTTCTTGGGGCAGAATCGAACCTGGGTCTTCCCTAACATGCATCAGAAATTGTAAGTTTTAATATTATTGTTTGGAACAGGGTGCTGAGGGGAATATTTGGACCGAAGAGAGATGAAGTGACAGGAAGTTGGAGAAAACTGCATAATAAGGAGCTTCATAACTTGTACGCTTCTCCAAGTATAATTAGAATGATCAAATCAAGGACAATGAGGTGGGCAAGGTATGTAGCACGAAGGGAGGAAAGGAGAAATGCATATAAGATATTGGTGGGAAGGCCGGAAGGAAGGAGTCCACTGGGAAGACCAAGGCGTAGGTGGGTGGACATATTAAAATGGATCTCAGAGAAATAGGATGGGATGCATTAGATTGATCTGGCTCAGGATGGGGATCAGTGGAGGGCCCTTGTGAACACAGTAACGAACCTTCGGGTTGCATAAAATGCTGGAAAATTCTTCAGTAGCTGCAGAATTGGTAGCTTCTCAAGAAGGGCGCAACTCCATGAGTGAGTGAGAATATTATTTATACGTATGGTCATGAAGCCAATATGATAAATACTAATTTCCAGTAAAGAAAGCAAAACACCGACATCGAAAACGACCAACAATAAAAATAGAGATAGTAAAGAAGCCGGAATTTCCTTTAATTTTACATAGCCACAAAGAACTATGGTTTCAAGTCTTCTTCGGCCTGTGTCTCCCATGGCTGTCATCTGGATGGGAGGACTGCAGTGTGAATGCTGTCACATAGCGATATCTTGCGCTGAGTGGATTTCTATAACGCGGCATCTCGGATGAAAGCTTTCAATATCTATGCATTTCATTAACGCTGACCACTAGAAAGATGTGTGCGAAATAGGACGGGAACAAGCAGGGCCTACACTTAATCACATTTCAGCAGATATGTACATATACGTGTACATTATAGGAGTGCCTACGTGAATTTATACGCCTAAAAAATGTTTTTTCTCTCTGCAGATGTAATTGCATTTTCATGGCGTTGTGGCTGCGACAGGAAACTGCGCTGTGATGTGGTGCGGACAGAGGCGACAGCAGCCCCTCGTGAACTTGAATCTCGTGACGTCATTCGCCCCCTACTCTGCTACACGTCGGACGCCATGCCGTAGATTTTAGGAACTGTGTAAAAGTTAGCCGCCTGGTCCTGCACGACTGTGTCTAGCAGTCCACGCATAGTCAGAACGAACAACTTACGTTCTTAGGATGACCAAATCAAGGAGAATACGGAGGACAGAACATGTAGCAAAGGCCGACGAGATAATAAGCACATACATACAGACCTTTGGTCGGAAAACCTGAAGCAAGGACACCACTTGAACTTTTCGTAACAGTTCAGATATTTGGGAACGACTGTAACAAATCAAAACCTGATTCAGGAGGATTTTAAGGGGAGATTGAACTCGTAATGCTTGCTGCCATTCAGTCCAGAACCTTTTGTCTTCTCGCCTGCTGTCTAAAAAAAAAAAATAGAATATAAAAAAATATAATTCTGCCTGTGGTTCTGTATGGGTGTGAAACTTGGTCTCTGACATTAAGGAAGGAACATAGACTGAGGGTGTTTGAGAACAGGGTGTTGAGGAGAATATTTGGACCGAAGAAGGGTGAAGTGACAGGAGGTTGGAGAAAACTGCATAAAGAGGAGCTTCATAACTTGTACTTTTCTCCAAGTATAATTAGAATGTTCAAGTCAAGGAAGATGAGGTGGGCAGAGCATGTAGCATGAATGGGGAGAAGAGGAATGCATATAGGATATTGGTGGGAAAGCCAGAAGGAAAGAGATCACTGGGAAGACCAAGGCATAGGTGGGTGAACAATGTTAAAATGAATTTTAGGGAGATAGGATGCAATGGTATTGATTGGATTGATCTGTCTCAGGATAGGGACCAGTGGAGGGCCCTTGTGAACNGAATTTTTAAGGGCGGAAAAATTCAGGGAACAAGTCCTCCGGGATGGACTTTAAGCCGTGGGTCCCGTGTCGTAGATTTACGGCACGTAAATGAACCTCGTGTCTCTAGGAGACCTCTGAGCAAAATTAGGCCAAGTTTCCCGCCCAACTAGTTTCCAATTCCTCCGGTAGATGGGGGAAGTATCAGGTACCACTGCCAGAGGAGGGGGGACCTCTCTGACAGAAAGGGACTAAAGTATTAGATACCACTGCCAAGTAGAGGGTAGAAACCTTGCTGGCAGAAAGGGACTAGGAACCCCTGCCAGAGGAGGGACGACCTCGCTGACAGAAAGGGACTAATTATTAGATACCACTGCCAGTAAGAGGTTGGAACCTCGCTGGCAGAAAGGGGCTTATAGTAAGCACCAGTACCGGTAGGGTATAGAGACAGTAGAAATTAAAGGGGGACGCACAATGGACCAGTAACCGGTCTAAGTGCATGGGGAAACCCACCCCCTCAATGCGGAATACGGAAGTAAGTAAGCAAGGACACCACTTGGAGTAGAGGCGTAAATGGAATAATAGGAAATGTACTGAAACTGAGGCGCCGGATTGCTGAGTCGGTATAGCGACGAACTATGGCCTGAAAGGCCTGGGTTTTATTCTCGGCAACAAAGGAGATCTTTCACTTCTCCACAGTGTCTAGACCGGCTCTGGGGTCCACCAGCCTCCTGTACAATGGGCACCGGGTGCTCTTGCGCCCGGACGTGAAGCTGACCACTCGCCTTCATCCAGTGCCCAGGTCAAAATGGTGGAACTATACCTCCACTGCCCCAAACATCTTCATGGTTTGATTTTTATTTACCGTATTTACGCATGTATAGGCCGCGTGCGTGTATAGGCCGCAGCACAATTTTCAGACAGAAATTATAGAAAAAATAATTTTCTTGGAATATTATTTCAGGAGTATTACACCCTGTATTACTAATTGTGAATATAATTTTTTTTAATGAAGTGTGATTTCGAATATTTCGAATATAAGCCGCACCCCAGTGTTCCTCTTGAATTTTTGGCAAAAAATGTGCGGCCTATACATGCGTAAATACGGTAATTAAGCACAGGGACAATTTTCCCTTTGTATTAAAACGGATCTTTAAAGTAATGAGGTGGGAAGGTGCAGACCGAACCTATTCGGTTCAGTAGAGGCACAAGCGTCGTGTACTTCTGGACACGAAAATGAAGCTTCTGGTTCCACAAACGGCAGGAGTTTCGTCGGCAGCTGAGGGGCTATTATCTTCTCAAGGAAGATGCTGTTCGATGGACTTAATTAGTTTATTAATTATGGACAATGTTTAATTACACAACTATTAATCGGAGTCCGTAATTCCCGAATTTACGCATTTATGCCTCGGTGTCAACTTTTTACGTATCGAAAGTTACATTGCCATTGGCCATAAGAATAAGTAGGAGACATCAATAAATTTCGCCACAAAAGCATAAAGATTTTCGATTATATTGCACTTATTTCAAGGATTTCACATGACAACAGCCATGCTAATGGTCTGAGTTATATCAGTTACATAGTATAACATTGTGATCACAAATTCCAAACAAATGTAAGATATTATCTTAATAAAGAAATTAATCTATTCCTGTAACAGGCCGTGAGGGCCCATAGGTGTGTGGGACTCCGAGGCTCCCACATTATCTAGACAATCGGCTCACAGATGACGCTGAGGTTGTCAGCCTTAAGCGCCGGACGCCCTTTACTCCCGGGTATATTCCTGGTACTCATTTCTGTTATAGGCTGAGTCGACCCCAGGGCCACAGTGCGGCTTGAAGGATTAGATAAATTGAAAAAATCAACCACATCGAGACTTGAACCCGCGACTTTCCGCGTTGTAGCATAGTACCTCAACCAATTACGCTACCGCGTGCCCCCCTTTATCTTTTTATAGAGGGACATATACATATATACACATACGAGTATAAAAAAAGTAAAAAGTAAAAATTAAACGTATCTCTGTAACAGGCCGTAGAGGCCCATAGGCTTGTGAGATGTTGAGGTTCTCACATTTTCTAGACCATCGGCTCACAGATGGCGCCAAGTTTGTCAGCGTTACGCGCTGGCCGCCCTTTACCCCAAGAATATTCCTGGTACTCATATCTGTTAGAGGTTGAGTCGACCCCAGGGCCATAGTGCGGCTGGAAGGATCAGGTGAAATGAAAAAATCCAATAACATCATCGGGACTTGAACCCGCGACCTTCTGCCTTGTAGCATGAGTACTAAAATTTCATAACTGATTTTATCACTCAATAAGATATAAGTAGATAAAAGAAACCGATCGTTAGCTAGAAATTGTATTTTAAAGTACACAAATCATAATCTGTGATATACTGTTAACTGGTCAAAGACCGAATTTTTTCTAGATAATATATAAAAATTCAGTTCTTAGTTCACAAGAAATAAATTACTTCTCCATTACAAAGACCAAATGTTTATTGTTGTTTAAGGAAATAATCGCTGTTTATTGCGAGGACCGCACGAAATACAAACATATTCTAAGAAGGGAGGATATTATTGTGGCACGTGGACCCGTTGCGATGCAACGACCGCGAAATAAACAACAATACAATAGTCATTGCTAGGTAACGGCTCCACAAACAGACATGAAAGCAACAATTGCATAGCAAGAGTTGCACTGCAATATAGGAGGGGCGTTCTCTACGTTGTCCGTGCCGACATGTTATAAGCAGGACTAATTAGGAGCTATATTTATTGAAGAGTTTGTTAGTAAGTTAGTTAGGCGTGCTGCGGTTCAGTCGTTATGAGCTGTTGCTGTTAGAAGCTGATAGATGAGGCCAGGAACAGTTCGGGAACCCAGTGGAAGGCGAGAGTCCGCCGTTGAAAGCCGCTACCAAGCAACGACAGCCACCCGCTCACGCTGGTTCCTTGCTCGCAGAATTTTTTCTTTTTTCTTCTACCCTGAAGGTGCTAAACGTTGGTTTATACAATATCTATATGGCGCCACATCCCAGAAGACGGCATTCTTCATAGTCACCGCCGTGAAAACTTCAAATCTTACAGAGCCCATTAACTTTAAGCGCTCTTCAGCCAGTGATATCGACCTTACATTCTCCAAATAGACATTTGCCGACGACTCGTCTCCGTTTTGTCTTCTCACCATATCCTCGGTAATTTAGACGGGCCATTTTCCAAGAGGTTTGTCCGCCATAATTCTGCGTAAATGTCTCGTCTCCCCTATTTGATCTAAGCTTCTGCGGTCAGACATCATAGCCTATCGGATGTTCCTACAGTAACAGTTCTATGTGACTCTATATGGGCACAATCCTAAGTTGCCCATTTACGAGTAGTTCGTCTTTATTGAACACGAATATTTTATTAAGAACTTTTTTCAAGCACTTATACTTTATGCTCTCCGCTCAGTGTCAGAGAAAAGATTTTTGTAAAGAAGGTCTGGCAGAAGGACAACCCTCCTTATGTTGTAGTGCCTATGCTTGTGCGACGTCAGGAGAAAATATCAGTGAAGAAGGAAGAGTATCAACATTTTGGAATTTCAAAACTACAAGTATTGCAATGTCATGAATGTCACAGAAATTTATTTAAATACTTACTCACTTTTTCAACAAAAATATACGAAATATCTGACAACAGAGCACGAAAGTCCCTTAAGAATTTTTCAGAACTAACTAAGAACGTTAAAACCAAACCCATTAAATAGTGAAAACGTCTTTATAGGAAGACAATCCCATTCATTCCGCAAAATTCTCCCAGCATTCATTTAGCCATTGTGAGAGGAAACACAAGAGCGGCGAACCGTCCTCTCGGAATTCAAAGCAGACAGACAAACAGAGAACCGGGCTTCCCTAAATTATCATCTTCAAGCTCTGCCGGGTTAACACCTTCAGTTGTGTCTCGTTTTATAATTTCCTCTCTTTATCACCAGACCCTTCCGCAACGCTAACTCAACCGGCCGACAAAGAACCGGGCTTATTCTGCACATTAGTGACATTCTGTCACTAAACGTTGCTGAATATGACCACTCTCGGAAGTGCATAGGAACACTGATGGCAAATATTGTGACGGGTTGCTCAAAGCATTAAGATACGGTACCAGAATAATAGAACAATAGTAGCGAAGTTGGTTGAGGCAATATGCTACAAGCCGGAAGGTCGCTGTTTCAAGTCCCGATGCAGTCATGGGATTTTTTCAATTGACCTAATCCTTCCAACCGCACTACAGGCCTGGGGTAGACTCAACCTCTAACAGAAATGAGTACCAGGTATATTCGTGGGGGTAAAGGGCGGCCGGCGCGTAAGGCTGACAACCTTACCGCCATCTATGAGCCGATTATCTAGAAAATGTGGCACCCTCAACATCTCACAACCCTGTGGGCCTACACGGCCTGTTACAGGGATACTTTTACTTACTTACTTTAGTAGCGAAGGTCTCAATAATCAGGACAACAGAGGAACTATTGAAGACGTCTCCTAGGCAACGGATACAGAAACCGACAGTTATATCGGAGGCATAAAAAGAGAACTATTCAAGGAGGTGATCTCCATACGGATAGAGCAGAACCTACCTCAGGGAGAGAGCAGACCAACAGAAGACAGAATACGACAGAAGAATACAGAAGGATAAAGAAGAGAAGACTAGAGGCTAGTGCAAGATCCAGACAACAGTGAGATTCGTTATCCAGAAGGAGTCAAATGTATGAACTGTTATACTCAAGTGAAATTGTAATAGTGACGCCTAATAAATTCAATCAATCCGATCTAGAACTCACAATATCAGTCACGCCTACCCCCCCCCCCACACGTGACAATATTTTCCGAATACTCCTTCAGGACTCTAATTTTATTGTCTTATTTTGTCTTCAAAACAAGAACTTTCAGAAGATTTTCTGCTTTGGGAACATAGGCGAGCCACAAGGGGTCGAAGAAATTACCACAATATACACGTATGGTCCAGTAAGGTCAACTCTACTCCAATATTCGCTTTCCTGAAAGCCCTGTGTTGAGAAATATATTACCATGAGCAAGAATTATTTCCTTGGAAAAAGATTTTGATTCTTGTTAACAAATGAACTGCCTCTGGCTTGTATTTGGGAGATACACGACTCCATTAGTCACTAGAAGCTCACTGCCCTAAATGAACTTCATATGTCTAGCATACACAATTGTAATAGAGTCGTTGAAGGAATAATGTATAAACATCAAGTGATTCATATGCTGCTTTTAAAAAATCATCTTTGAGTTTTCCGTTACACAGCGACGCTCCAAAATACACACTTCAACGTACAGAATGTCTGCTTAAACAATTTATTGATATATCTTCGGTTAAAGTTTGAAAAGATGCATAGATAACTTATAAGACAGACTTTAATAGAAATTTAAACCGAAGATACACCATTGAGCTATTTAAGCAGATATTTTGTACGTTGAACTGTGTATATATTTTGGGCCCCTTTGTGTAATTTTCTCGCACATGTTTTATACAAGAGTCAAATTTTATCTCTCATTCTTAAGGAATCACATTAATTGAGGGTGTTTAAAAACAGGGCACCAAGGAGAATATTTAGGCGTACGAAACAGGAAGTAACATAATGGATAAAGTTACCTCTTCACACGATACTCTTACACTCGTGAAATGAAGGAAGATAACATTTAGCATTGTGGGATATTTCAGAAAAGGGTGAGAGGTTTTAAATTGCATTTATGAAAGGCATAAACTGCATAAGAAATTAACACGCAAATGAAGGGATAATATTAAAATAAATTTAGCAGAAACAGACTGTCAGTCAACGACTTCTAGTAGTTCAGGATAAGGTCTAACGGCGAGCCTTTCTGAACACAATAGTGAACCTTAGATTTCATAAAATCCAGGAATTCCTCCAGCAGTTGAGAATATTTTCGATAGTGTTTCTGAATGGTGGAGTTGTTGTTCATTATTTAGTACCTTAATGGCCACTTTTATTGCATTGAAAATGATCAAGAGTTTGGACGAAATCTGTGTAAAAGGCTGACCAGCCAACAAGGATATTACTACATCAATTAGAAACATTATAATGTTTCTTTTATTTCACTTTCTATTATATTTTGTTGCATACATATTACAATAGAGATTATCTTCTTAGCATGAAAGAAATCCTTGCTATTTGTCAATATTTTTTTTACAGTTAACGATGTATAATCCAACATTTTCCATTCGTCCTCACAGAAATTGGGAGGAAATTTACCTAATTAATGTTGACACAGTAAGGTAAAAGTAAAGCTATCCCTGTAACAGGCCGTGAAGGCCCACAGGGTTGTGAGACGTTGAGGGTCCCACATATCTAGATAATCGGCTCAAAGACGGCGGTAAGGTTGTCGGCCTTACGCGCCGGCCGCGCTTTACTCCCCAGGAAAATTATTTAATTAATTCCTGGTAATCATTTCTGTTAGAGGCTGAGTCGACCCCAGGGCCATAGTGCGGCTGGAAGGGTTAGGTCAACTGAAAAAAAAATTAAATGACCTCATTGGGACTTGAACCCGCAACCTTCCGGCTTGTAGCATAGTGCCTCAACCATCTACGTTACCATGTGCCCCTCAATGTTGACACAGATCTCTTAGAATAACAGTATTATTTTCTTATTCATATGGAGCAAGATCTTAAATCTTGCAGAGCGAAAATACAAGTGTCGGTCATAAAGTAACGTTCTTCTCATAAATAATTCCGTGAGGACAAAGAAAACTTCGGTGCTGTAAGATCCAATGCCTGAGCTTCTATGTACGTGACCGGGGCCTATTCCGACAGATATCTGGAATTGAATTGATCAAGCTGGCAGTTGTGATGTACTTTAGAACCATCTAGCTGCAGTTCAATTAATTTCGGCGGAGATGAGGTCTGCGGGAAGCATTCACAAAACGCAAAATGCTTTCTATGTGCACGATGCTGTGACGAGAGAAGCACTGTTGTTCAGTGCAAAACATTTAGAAGAACGAAAAGAAAAATGCAACTGTATTTAGTTTTACTGGCATGGATTGCACACGTTCAGGGACTGCGGCCATTGAAACTGGGGGGGGAAGGTTTGGGGAAGTAATGATGAAATAACCAGTACACAGGATAATATTAGATGAGTTTTACTTTCGAATTATGTGTGGATATTTACTCTCTGTGAAACCGTTGTAGGATAATCACAAACATTTGGGAAGAGAAATGTGACGATTCTTCCGCCTGTACAGATAAATTTATCCAACTTCCGCTTTTCATTTAATTTCTGGCCCATAAAATACTGATATTCCATGCTACACATCTCTTGTCTAGCAGAAGTTCCGGGGTGAACTCCCAACTTTCCACGTTCAACAGTATAATACAGGGAAGCAGAAGAACAATATTCCATGCTACACACCTCTTGTCTAGCAGAAGTTCCGGGATGAACTCCCAACTTTCCACGTTCAACAGTATAATACTGGGAAACAGAAGAGCAATATTCCATGCTACACATCTCTTGTCTAGCAGAAGTTCCGGGGTGAACTCCCAACTTTCCACGTTCAACAGTATAATACAGGGAAGCAGAAGAACAATATTCCATGCTACACACCTCTTGTCTAGCAGAAGTTCCGGGATGAACTCCCAACTTTCCACGTTCAACAGTATAATACTGGGAAACAGAAGAGCAATATTCCATGCTACACATCTCTTGTCTAGCAGAAGTTCCGGGGTGAACTCCCAACTTTCCACGTTCAACAGTATAATACAGGGAAGCAGAAGAACAACAATAATACTTAACTCCATATTTAAATGTTAGAAATAAATAAGAAACAATTGTTAATTGTAGGCTGCATTACATATAGTTGCTGGAGACATCGTAAGGAAGCACTTTGCCTGTGTGGAGCCTGTGTGGAGCCTGCGTGTAATCAGAGTACGTATTCTGTAAAATACGACTAAAGCAAGTAGCGTAGTGCATGCAACTCTTGCTGTTTGTAATCCGAAAGGAACACTGCTCTAGCTGGTGCTGTTACGTGTTGCACGAGCAATGAAATACAAGCTCTCTAACCTCTGTTACTGGATCTACGTGTGCTAGACTGCACAGTACAGCTCGCTTTACGCTTACGTCACTGTTATTCTGAGCTTGATTCATGCAAATAAGTTAATGTGAACCTGCGTTTTAGTTAAACTAAAGAAAAAGTTACGCATAAAACCATCAAAATTGAAATCAGGAAACCAAATGTAATGCATTCGAATCTCTTGTTCGTAACTGCAGAATGTTAATCATGTTTATTTTTTATTGTAATTTACTAAACAGTTTAAATCTATAAAGGAATGTTCTACCCTTAGAATTTATTAATCCTTGTTACAATTACTGAGTGTGTATTTACAGCAATAAGGAATATGAATAAATAGAATTGCTAAGTAGCATTTAATTGCCTCTTACAGAAGACTAGAAGCCATTTTGCATTTCATATGAATCAATATGGCGCTTTATAAAAGCTTTGCTTATATTTTAACGAAGTTAATTTCATAACATGAATACTATATGTTCTACTATAAAAACTAAATGGACGTTCCTTCTTCTCTCCATCTGATTTCTGAATTCTTAGCGGCCTAAATGCCTTTACTCTTCGGTTAATATTGTGTTCTTAAATATGAGTTATTTCATCTAAAATTCTTGCAAAGATAATAATTTTAATATAAGAATTAAGATCTACATACAAGAATCAATATTATTAGGACTGTTACCTTCAGCAGGCTTTGCAAAATTTTGTTCCTAAAGAATATTTTGCATGACCATTTTGCCTCAAATATAGATATGAGATATCTACTATCTGTGCACTTTTCGATGAAGGGCATTAATAAGAATTAAGTGATCCCTCATCATGAATTTTGAACCGTGGACCAAGGAGTTCAAGCTCCACGCATCAAAATCCTCGGCAGCAGATGGAAATGAGGTAGTTTAGCTTCACGCCCCTGTCAAATTTATTTAAAAAAACATTTCAGATACTGGACTCTGCCTCTGTCTTGAGATATTAGGCCTGCTCAGTTAGACTGTATCTCCGCAGATAGGGACTAGTTCTATTGATTAGTCGCCCTATTTACCTGAGGACGGACACAGAGTTGTTTCAAATAAAAACAGCAATATGGATAATGTCCGCAGATTAGTAATTGTGTTAATATATCGTTGTCACGAACTTTTAGATCTTATTTAATAGAGTTAAGGTCAATTGGAAATAGGGTTCAATGAAAAACAATAAAAAATTTAAATTACACAAACATAACGAAGGAGTGGTCTCGGTTGATAAGGTGAAGTGCAAGCGTGGGGACGTGTAGGAGATGAGAAGAGAAGCAGATGAAAGGTTTTGAACTAACAACAAGCAAACACAATCTGGATAAACATGCCACTCACTCTGGGGCTCTTAAGAACAACCGGTTCGAGTAACCGCCCTTAATGGATCAGGAGCAGATCTTGCCCCGGTTTCACATCCACGTCACAGAATCGACAACCAAGCCACAAACGTCTCAGCGCCCCTCGACATGGATCCGGTGAGGACGAAGGATTGATGGAGGGGGTGAAAATGAAAACTTCCGGATAGAAGAGTAGGGAAAGGCTACAGGATATTCAGGAAGTCGCATTATAGGCTGATTCAAAAAGTCTACTACACCGAGCTGAGGATGCATGGACCATAATTAACCACTGTGATTAACAAAATATTTTCTGAAACTGTAGTGCCGATTTTTCTGCACGGGCATATTAGTTGTTCTTAATTACTACTGTATATCGCTACCAAGCATATAAGGCTCCACAAACATCAGTATACTAGGCTTCATCGGTGAAGAGATATTATCAATAAAAATCTTTTCTGGCAATCATCTGTGTGAGTTGGTTAAAAATTACTCACGTTCCAGGGACAGCCTCCGTCCCCATCAGCAGGTTCGAATGTCACGTGATGACGTGGGCAGAGATGGTCCCCGAAAGGTCGGTAAATAAAAAAAAAACTGACGGATTTTATCAATCTTAGCCGCCGTGAAAAATTCAGATCTAATATTGTCAACCTCCCGATATTTCTTAATACATATGGTCCGCCACTGGTATCGCTTGAAGTGAAAGCGAAAGTGGAGTACAAGAAGTTGTACGTCCTATCCTACTGCAATAGCTACATCACGTGATTATGCCTATGCACAACACCGTCTTCACTACAGCATCTTGATTTCTGACTGACACACTTCGCATTCCATGTCCTCTTATGAACTAAGCTACATGTTTAGGCCATACATGAGCTATCGTCAAGCATATATATGGTCTACGTAAATTGTAAATTGTGACGGGCTACGGGATGGACGGCCCGGGATCGATTCCCGTCAGTGTTAGAATTTTCTCTTCTCCACAACGTCCAGATGGACTTGAAGTTCACCCAGCCGCCTATCTGGGGTACCGGAGGTTGTTTACCCGGGGGTAAAGTCAAGAAAGATGGAGCTATACTTTCACCCCCCCCCTTTGTTTTCATGGCATAGTGCTTAAGTGATTAAACACAGGGACAAATTTGACTTCTTAAGTAAAAGAATATACGTACAGACTTCACGCTCTAAGACACACTAAGCACATACGTGTAGATAATATATACTGATGATGGCTGCTGTATGGTCGAAACATGATGTTTAACTCGTGAGACCACGAGGAACATGTGGCGTTTCAGCCAGAATCCACGGCGCTGCACTGAAGACTGTGTTTTGCATATATGCCACGTAGTTGCAAGTGCACGAACATACCCGTAAGTGTACGTAGTTTCAGTAATAATGGAAAATTATCCTGTGATTCAATGAGAGCTTACAGATAACAGTTTTCTTGTAAAACGCTTTGTTGGCGCAGACGGAAAGAATTTTTCTTTGGCTAGAAAAAGACGTCCCGAGGCACGGACAAGAGGGATGCTATTCAGGCAGTCCGCTGAGATGAATATGGACGTAATTAGGTGTTATCAACAAAACTGACATACCTGCATCTTTATCCTGAATTTTTAGGACAGAAATTGAGAAACGACATTTTATTCTGATCATTTAATTGTTAGATAATATGAATTTCGTAAGGACGATAACTCAGACACATGTACAGATCTTGAGGGACATTTGTGTTTCAATTTGTAAAGCCAATGAATACAACACGCCTCAGTTGCATTCTTCACACTTCGATATTCTTTGGTTTTTATTTATTACTTATTTAATGACGGTGTCGATAGGTCAGATTAAAAGGTAAAAATTGTTAAGTTGTCCTTGTGCTTACTTAATTAAGCACTATGACATGAAGGTATATGGAGTATTGGAGCTCCAACATACTTAATCTAGGCATTAGATGGAAGTGGTAAGCCTCGCGCCCCGGCAGCTTTACCACCTCTAGTACCCATTTTGACAGGAGGTTGGCTGGGCCCCAGAGCCGGTCTGGACGCTGCGGAGGAGAGCAAATCTTGTCATGTCGGGAATTAAACCCGGGCTTTTCGGTCAGTAGCCCGTCGCTATACCGACAGAGCCATCCAAATTCCTCGATAAGTCAGATAAAATAGTAGGATGATTAATGAATGATGAATTTGAAAAAGATCTGGAAGGAAGCGGACGTGGCCTATTTCAAGATATTGTTTTGGCATTTGCCTATACAAAATGAGTAAAAACACGAAACTCTCTCAAGGTAGACTGTGTCCTGGCCAAAACTCGAACTACACACCTTCCTAATAAAAGTCAGATTCGGTATCGACTGAGCCAGTTTGCTCGGTGATGTCTGCTTATTAAACTTGAGCTGTCATCAAATCGAGAATATATGAAGTATACAGTAAGCACAGTCTACACAACAATATTTCTGAAAAGAACGACAAAATAGACATTAATACTTCAACAGAATGTGTGTCCATTTTGTTGTTCTTTCAGAAATATTGTTGTGTAGACTGTGCTTACTCTACATATCCTCTATATGATACACAACAGGATGCATACAATTAAGATCAAATCTAGAAGTTCCATGAGCACAAACATAGAAATCATTCGCTGTACTAAAAATCGTATCCCACCTTGGAATTCTTTCATGACATGATATACGTGTATTAACTCTACATCATAAATATTACGTTTTGCATGAGTTTGCAAATTATGTAAAACCAATTGAAAACACATCTCAAATCTTTACATTAAATAAGGTGAAAGATATTACCACTTCATGAACCGGTCAGACACAAGATAAATATCTCTAAAGAGGAAAGGAAAGCTCTCACACACATACCACAGAAGAACGTTATCAGTGTGCAATCCAAGTCATTCGGAAGGTCCACAGGACTTTGCGAATAGCTTGAATAGTGTAAGACTCGAATTCTAATCCTACTGTTCCCAAATACCGGAGAAAGGCATTCCAACTTAAAATGTTCAAAATGCAGTGTATAATAATAATAAGCTACTATAGTGAAACACGGTGTGTAAGAGAAAGCCCTTACAGGGGCCATGCTTACTGGTGCAAAATTGTGCTAACTAGAAGCGTGCAACTACATCACAGTGCAAATTATGCCCGATCACGAATCAAATAAACGATTTCAAACTTTCAAATAACTTTATTAAGTTGTATAAGAAGATAAATGAGATGCAATCCTCTAATAAGATGAAAGGAAGTAAGCAAAGGGAAGACACTCACCAGCGTTTGTGCTGCACTCTGGTGCTGGAAACGGAAAATGATATTTGTCTTTAGTCCCAGCAAACGAATACAGAGAAGACAGAACACATGGACATAAGACACACATAGAGAAAGGAAAAGCAGGAGTTACAACTCAACCTCATACTCCGTTCGGAAAGAGCAGAGTTTATATAGTTAATGGGATAAAACCTAAGAAAAGAAAAACAGTAACTGGCTGTCACCAAGGCGTTCCCTATCCCATTCTTATGATGGAAAATGAAAGAAATCTTAAATCTCAATTTAAGATTTGTACTGTATATCTCTCATGAGTAATTTCATCACATTATTAAACCTCTGTAGATTGTATTATACCGGCAGGCGAAGTGCTGGTGTTTCAGTAACGTTCTATTGAGAGACAATTCTCTACAGCAAGATTTGAGGTTTTCACGGCGGTGTCTATGAAGAAATTTGTTTTTCTTGGATGTTGCGCCGTGTAGGTATTGTGTTAATTGACTTTTAGGAGAAACGTCAGTTAACACAATATCTACACGACGTCACGGCATTGTAATTCTCTACAGGGCTGTAATATGAGTATACGCTCTGTTCTTCCATTACAGAATATCGAATGGTTTACATGAGATCTCGAAATTTAACACAGCAACAATTTCGATACAAAAGTAAAACTACGTCTTTATTTCGGAAAACAGGAAGGAACCTACTCTAAAACTCTTAAAATTCTGCAATAATATATTCGTTTATAGGAACCAGTGGGGGCATGTGGTAGCGTAGTTGGTTGAAGCACTATGCTACAAGCCTGAAGGTCGCGGGATCGAATTCCTATGAGGTGGATATTTTCAATTGACCTAATCCTTACAGCCGTACTATGGCCCTGGGGATGACCCAGCCTCTAACAGAAATGAGTACCAGGAATATTCCTGGAAGTAAAGGGCGGCCGGAGCTTAAGGCTGGCAACTCACCGCCATCTGTGAGCCGATTGTTTAGAAAATGTGGGGACCTCGACCTCTCATAACCTTATTGGCCTCCTCGGCCTCTTACAGGGATGCCTTTACCTACCTTTGACCTTATAAGAACCAGCGACGCGTCACGTAATAGTAACCGTTTTAAGTGAATCAAATATCCTCACATACACATAACTATATATGTAGATAATACGCTTTGTTTTACAATTACGCAGTCTGGGATTACCATAGCAACAAACTGTCAAGAATCAACCCGTTGCATGAACCTATTTTTTTATTGCTAGTGGGGTGGGACTAAGTCCCTCGTACCTTGGCCACTTCTGGCCTATTGTACCAGCCCCAGATGATAGGTGAGGGTGATTGTGGAGCAATTGGTGGAATGAAGATTGGCAGGGGAAACCGAAGTACTCGGAGAAAACCCGCCCCAGCGCCACTTTGTCCACCACAAATCCCACTTGACCAGACCCGGGATCGAACCCGGGCCGCCGCGGTGGGAAGCCAGCGACTAACCGCTTGAGCTATGGCGTGGCCTTGCATGAACCTAAGTTATGTACTGGGTCACGAACGAGTGAACCTTCTTCTGTTTTAGTGCGCAATATTTATAACATGATTAAATAATGTAAAATTATCCCTGCAACAGGCCGCGGAGGCCCATAGTGCTGTGACAAGTCAAGTCTCCCACGTTTTCTACACAAACGGCTGATAGATGGCGGTGAGGTCAGCCTTACGCGCCTGCCATTCTATACTCCCAGGAACATTTCTGGCACTAATTTCTGTTGGCGGCTGAATCGACCCAAAGCCATAATGCGACTGGAACGATTATTCAATTGAAATGACGTCATCGAGGATCGAACCCGCGACCTTCCGTCTTTTAGCAAAGTGTCTTAACTGCGCTACAGCGTGCCCCCATACACTGATTACTGATATTTTTATATGAAATATATGCAGTATTTGTAACTGAACGTGGCTTAGTTTACGAAGATTTGAAGAGTCCCTTTCCTTTGCAAAACATATATACGTTTAGAAGATATACATAGAGATGAGCTCATTAAAATTCGGGCGAGGGCTCCAATCTAAACAAGCAGAAAACCGAAAGTGGAGACCTGACAACTCCATGCAGGTAACGCGACGGCTATTTAACAGCTTGAATTCACATCTCCATGAATATCCTAAGACAGGTTTGAGTGAACTCTATTCATATGCGCCTTCCGTTTACTTCAAGCGTATTCAAAAGAAGAATAATACAATCTTTTGTGGTGTATATGAGTGTATGTTGCCATTAATTACCTCGATAATAGACGCTACTAGGAAACAAACGCCGATCACAGAAGTTGCGCGGTCTAAGGCATGAACTGACTTCGCTCGATCTGATGCTGGGATCGTGGGTACGAATCCCACTCAGGGAATATATGTTTGGTATGCGTATGTGTTTATTCTGTGTTTGTGTTGTCCTGTGTTTAGGTAGCGGCCTTGAGACAGGCTGATCGCTCGCCCAAGGAGTACATCATCAAGTTCGGTGTGCAGAATGTTTATACGCCGTTGCCTATGTAACGACAAGGAATCATGCCGCTCACATGACGCCGGAGACAGATGTCCGGAACTTTGATTTTTCTATCAGCTTTGAAGTGGCTGATCATAGGAAAAGATGTTGTTATATTTATTCGCCGTTAAAGCTTCAGGTCTTGCAGTTTCGTATATATAACTATATGCTCTAATAGGCTCGCTCGCTTGTAAACCGGGATCGTGGGTTCGAATTCCACTCAGGGCATGGATGTTTAGTTTGTGTGTGTGTGTTTTTCTGTGTTTGTGTACAGGTAGAGGCCTTGCGACGAGCTGATCACCCGCCCAAGGAGTCCTACCGAATGTGTAAGATCTAGAAAAACCGAAGTGAACGGAGAAGTTCATGGAGGTAGGCCTAGGCCCACTGGGACTGTAGTGCCGAGGAAAAAAATTACTTGAATCTGGCAAAGCCTCTAAAATTCAGGGTTTAATGACGCCCGTATGCCTCATCTCTGTATTATGACACTGAAAGCGGAAGATTCAGCCAGAATGAAGTATTATTACAGTTGAATATCACTTATGCCACAAGATGACCTCGGTAATCTTCAGCTTGGAGGTTTATTCCGGTAATTTTAAACGAAAAATGTTACAGAGGAAAGAAAAGGTATAGTCAGATTCACAGTAAGCGCACTATCCGAGCTAAAATTTGAGCCACGCCATAGCTCAAGCGGTTAGTCTCTGGCTTCTCACCGCGGCGGCCCGAGTTTGATCCCGAGTCTGGTCAAGTGGGATTTGTGGTGGACAAAGTGACGCTGGGGCAGGTTTTCTCCGAGTACTTCGGTTTCACCTGCCAATCATCATTCCACCAATTGCTCTACAATCACCCTCACCTATCATCTGGGGTTGGTACAATAGGCCAGAAATGGCCGCAGTACAAGGGACTTAGTCCCACCTCACTAGCAATAAAGAAAATAAAAGAAAAGTGTCTACCAGCCTATATAGTAGCAGTCCCAGAAGACACTAATCTTATTGAAATAAACAAACTCCAAAATTCACACGATATCTCCAACAGGCTTTCTTTTTTTGCCTCCTTCAAAGAATGCATAAAAGGACTTAGGCCGTGTTCAGACTATTTACATTCCAATTTCTAATGTTTAACCAAGATAACGACAGGTAAACTGAATGATCCTATCGGTATTATTCACTTCCATTAACCAAGTGCCGCCTCTTCTCACGAAAGCGTATATGCGTGCATAATGCCCATTTAATTGCCCACATAATGGCGTCACATATGTTGTAACATAAAGTCTGGTCGTGCAACTTGAAATAATAAAAAAGCAATTCAGGGGTAAGTACTGTGAGACATGAAGGTGTTTCAAATGTGTTTTCTCTAACTGAAAATAAGCGGTAAGAGAAAGTAGACAAAAAACATGGATGATTTTAAATCTTTGGAAAGTAATCGAGTTACAGCTTCCACAGGTTTTGGACATGTATAGACAATTGTTCTAATCTGAGAGAATTCTGCGTGATTTTCCTCGATCCCTCCGGGAATTAGCCCACAGTAGCTTCCTCTTTAATCAGGGTGTTTCGCATCTCAGTCATTTTGCGATCCAAAACAATCTATTCCACGGTTTGGATTTCTTTAGTATTGAAGGCTGTTGTGGCAGTAACGTTCTAGATATGTATGTACCTGAAAGACACGCAGCTGAAACTTCAGTCTGAATACCGTGATCCTAAATAAAATTTGATGTGGCCTTCCTAGTTTCCCTGGGGGAATGCTGGTCACTTCCCTTTAAACAGACAAAGATCACCTTTTCCAAATTCGTACCTGCTCTAACACTGTATCAGCATTCGTAGATTCATTGCTGCTAAGAGCACAGCCTGCCATGACACGTTTCTGAGCTACGTTATTCTTCCATCTACGTCCAAGTTTTTAAACTAAACACTCTTAATATATTCCTGTTTCCAAAATGATATAAACATTTCTTGACTCCTTCATTCTGTTTAAAACACAGCCCATAACAGCATTATCTATAGAAATATCTTAACAGTTAGTTCCTAAGCGGGATATGTAAATCACCAAGCTCTTCGTTGTGTAGAGGGAATATCCAAATTACTATCTTCCTTCTCACTATTAAATCCAGATGTTTTCCTGCGCATTCTCTTTCAAAAGTCTGTAATTTTTTCTCTTCCCTTAGATTAAAAGTGCACGATTTACACTACTATACAAACCGAATTGAAAAATTAGCATATACTCATGTAAAAGTAAAAGTAAAGCTATCCTTGTATCGGGCCGTGAAGACCCATAGGGTTGTGAGATGTTGAGGCTTCCACATTATCTAGACAATCGGCTCAAAAATGGCTGTAAGGTTGTCGGCCTTACGCGTCGGCCGAGCTTTACTCCACAGGAAAATTATTTAACTAATTCCTGATACTCATTTCTGTTAGAGGCTGAGTAAACCCCAGGGCCTAGTACGGCTGGAAGGATTAGGTCGACTGAAAAAATCCAATGACCACATCGTGACTTGAACCCTCGACCTTCCGGCTTGTAGCATAGTGCCTCAACCAACTACGCTACCGCGTGCCCCTCAATGTTGACACACACTATGGCCCTGGGAGTCCATTTAGCCTCTAACAGAAATGAGTGCCAGGAATATTCACGGGGGTAAAGGGCGGCCGGTGCGTTAAGCTGATAACCTCACCGCCATCTGTGAGCCGATTGTCTAGGGAAAATGTGAGAGCATCGACGTCTCACAGAATTATGACCCTTCACGGCCCGTTACAGGGATAGTTTCACCTTACCTTTACATTTTACCAAGGGCACCACGTTTCATATTCATTGCTGTTTACATATACTTAAATATTTAAACATTTTCTAATCATCTATAAATGCGAATATAAGAGTTGACCGAACTCACAGTACTCAAATAACGGATTGACATCAATCACGCTGATAGCTGTGAATTCAGTAAAATGTATAGCGCACTCACGGTCGAAATGTGTGCCGATTTCATGTGGTGCTTCTAGCTTTGTAGGACTAATTGGCTTCCTTTAAGTGCTGTCGCGATGTGATTAATGGGACTGCAGGAGCACAGGTTACAGCCAATACCCGTATGGGCACAATGTATTGCTGCGGAACCTCCTGTCTGAAAACTGCCATCAAATTTCGAATAAAAAGTATCTGCATCTACCTACAGGCCTAATTACGTAATTAGAGGCAAAATTAATTACAAATCTGGAAAGGGTTCCGTTTGACATATGATGTGATCAAACTTACTCTTCGTGTAATCTCTGCAGTCATACAAAACAGTAATTAAAAGAGACTAACAACACAAAGAAGTGATCCAGATGGCTCTGCCAGTATGGACACCAGGCTACAAAATGGACGACGGGCGGGGTAAAGCGGTCGGGGCTTGTTGGTAACCAGTCACTTTCGTCTAATTTTTTTTCAATGGTTCCTCCATCCCATTCAGGACCATGGCCTCTTATTTACTTCCGTAATTAATTCTCACAGAAGGCAGGACTCCTTGAACGAGTGATCAGCTCGTCGCAAGGCCGCTGCCTAAACACAGGACACCAATAGTACAGATTAAACGCATACACATGCCAAAGATCCATGCCTTAATTGGGATTCGAATCCACGATCCATTTTTCCGAGAGAGCGAACACAGTGCATGCCTTAGACCACTGGGCTACCGTGACCGGCCAGGGGCAATAAATATGCACCTCAAACGTTCAGTCAAAGGAATCGACGACTCCGGGTATTGGATCTTAAAGTGCCGTATGTTAAAGTTAATGCATTCCGAGTGTATTGCAGTCCTGCTAGCTGGAGGCAGGATACATTCCCCAAGATATGAGCAAAGTAACCCGCCACGAAATGATACCACACTATAACAGAAATAAAATTGGCTGCAAAGCGCTGTGACAATATGTTAAAATAAACTGCCAGAGGTCGCGGGTTCAAGTCCTGATGAGGTCACTGGATTTTTTCAGTTGACCTAATCCTTCCAGCCGTACTAGGCCCTGGGGTTTACTCAGCCTCTAACAGAAATGAGTACCAGGAATTAATTAAATAATTTTCCTAGGGAGTAAAGCGCGGCCGGCGCGTAAGGCTGACAACCTTACCGCCATCTTTGAGCCGATTGTCTAGATAATGTGGGACCCTCAACGTCTCACAACCCTATGGGCCTTCAAGGCCTGGTACAGGGATAGCTTTACTTTACTTTATATTCAAAAAACAGTAGACTGCAAAATTTTCAAGAAAGCCTTTACTAAATTGATGTGAGTATCAATAGCAGTTATTTCTACGGGTATGACACCACGTCTTCCCATAAGCTATAGTTAGAATACTATGACATGTCAACGCATTGACAGGCAACGGCTCGATAAACAACCGCGCAATACGCGCACGCAAAAATGGGACGAATGTTTACAGCTCGTTGCTAGGCAACAGACAGCGCGCCAATGGACTGGCGAGAAAGCTATCACGTGATTTATTTTCAATGTGGTACGCGCCATACCCAACGCTAAACAACAAAACTGTAAAACCATCTACAATAATAGATTATTTCTATGGAGTCCGTACCGAAGGTTTATAGGTCACAGAGATTGACGTTTGCAGCATATGCAAATGACAGGCCCGTCCTCTTGTCAGAGAGGGAGCCCACAAACACAAGACTGTATCTGTCAAACAGATATCTGGTCATGAGCCCCACATGGGCTCGACACCATGACTTACTGACTGACTGATTGGCTGACTGACTGTCAGTGGCAATGTGACTTTGACTTTGACTTGCAGCGAATCATAGCCGAGAAGCCGTGAGTCAAGGACACGAAGACGTTACGAGAAAAGAGTCCAGGAGGGTTTAGCAGTTGAAAGTACAAGGACGAAAATAAAGCGTGTCTTTCTTTTTTTAAGTCCTCTTAGTGAGGGGTGGAGTCCAACTGGGTCCACTCGGCACAGCGGCCACTGGTTGGCCTACTGTACCTGCCCCGGGTGATTATGATGATGGAGAATTTGGTGAAATGAAGATTGGCAGGGACCCCGAAGTACCCGGAGTGAACCCACCCCAGCGCCAATTTGTCCATCATAAATCCCACTTGACCAGACCCAGGATCGAAACCGGGCAGCCGCGTTGGGAAGCCAGCGACTAACCGCTTGAGCTATGGAGCGGCCTGACCGTGTTCTTAGTGAATTATGAAGATTAATTGAGTACAGATTAGGACAGAGGATTACAGAATAATTGAAGATGAAATAACAAGAAGACTTCATAATGACTTGAAGGGCTAGTTTCTATGTTGGGATCCGTTGCCAGGAGACGACTAGAGAAGACGGAGAATCCTAGTGGGTGTGCAAAGTTGAACTGCAAATTATGTATATCAGTGATAGCTCTGTATTAATTACAATTACGAGAGACAGTGTAACGAAGGTGCTAATAAATCCTGTCATCCGAACTAGAATCCGTTATTTTCTTCACACGT
>NW_019729902.1:944806-1008624 GCF_002891405.2 Cryptotermes secundus | reverse complement strand
TGACAATATTCTTACTTCTCTGAAGATTCCTTGGAAACCTCCAGCATTTCACATGTTTCTGTGGGCCAATCAGGGAACCTAAACCCTCCCCTTTAGACACGTAGATGGCAGCGTATTACCTTGAGCGGCATTGAAATCAGAAAAGAACCTATCACCGAGCATTTAACTTCGCGGTGAACATTAAAAGTTAGAAACTTTATATTAATATGAACGAGGGTTTACATTTTGGAACTCAAATTATCCTGCTGCTGGTTAAGGTAATGAGAGTTAAACCAACGCTGAAATTCATGAGAGAATTCCACAAGAATTTGGGGTTTGTTTCCTTTAATAATATCAGGTGCTTTCATCATTACGCGTTTTTGCACAAAATGAAGAGGGCGCAGGTGCCGTAAGTCAAATTATATTCATCTCTGGTACTACTGAATACCGTACTTTTTATTACATTTGGTAAGTATGAGTTTTCAAGTGAACTTATTTTTGGCTCGCTCTAGAAGAAGCTCAAATAGAATTTTATAGAATTTCTCCAAACCAGTCTTCATACCAAGCCGTGTAGGTCTGTGCTTTTCACGGCGGTGACTATGAGGATCACTGTCTCCTGGAAAGTGACGCCGTTGCCGTTTAACCTTGTAGATCGATTAAAATATTTCGAAGAATCTGCTGCCTCCGACTTCAGGATAGCGACGTAAGTCAAATACTGAATATCTATGGGAATACAGAGAAAATTCGCAGAAAATTTCCAGGACAACTGGCAAGAGGAGTACTGCTTTATCGTGACAATGCCAGACCCCATACAGCCCGGGCTTGGTTCCTACTGACTTCCATTTGTCTGGTCGGCTAAAAACCACCCTAGTGGCAAAAGTTTCGCTGATGACGAAGAGGTTGAAACAGAGACACAGAAATAACGGAGACGACGGTCAGAAGACTTGTATTCTGCGTGTTTCGACGCATTGGTAAAGCGATGGGACAAGTGTATCAATGTGTAATTTTTTTCAGGTTCTAATATCACATGGTTTACGTTTTATATCCATTTGTGTTCTATTTACTGACTCTCTCTCTCTCTTAGTATCGAATGACGAACATTAATGGATCATGATCTGAGAAACAACGTAGGAGGAAGTGGTCGTGAAAGGTTTTAACCTTGAATAGGTGAGAAAAATAAGAGAGCCCGAATTCAGGATAGCAGCTCTGTGGACTGAAGTTTGAAGTCTTGAACTACAGAGTATCAAACATTCATGGTAACCAGAGAGTAAGATACATGTGAAAAAGACAGACAGTGCAAGAATGCTGACAGCAGAATGCTGGCAGTCCATTCATAATTAACTTTTCTCTTCCCTCGCCCATCACTTGCCACTAATGTCTGCAGTGTTCTTTACTTATGCTGCTCCACATCTTCAGTAGCTCTACCGTTATGTACTTGATAGGAAACTTTCTTGTTAGACGTTTTATTGCGTTAATATTAGCTCAAAGGCCACTCGCTAGAGCAGTGCCACAAAAACGCAACGTAGATTTACTCTCGTGCGAGCCGTTTATGAATATGGGAATAAACATAATATGTCATATTGCAATTCACTCGCTGATTAACACAACCAATAAGAAGAGAATCTTTAATGTAATCCAGAAATCAGTTACGGGTCATCTAGTGATCATGTCATCACAGAAGAGCGAAGTAGATCATTTAGAATATTATAACAATGAAAGGAACTTCGTGGACCATGCAGATTAAAAAATCTCTGTGGCCTCTAGTCCGCAAGCGAACTATACCGACCGATCGACCGCCACTTATCGGCGAAGTTAGTTCCAACTTTAGAGGATAGAGGATGTCGCGTGGTCAGCCAACGAATCCCTACGGTCGTTAATTTCGGTTTTCTAGACCGGAACCGCTATTTCCTTGAAATAGCTCCTCAATTATCCTCACGAGGCTGAGTGGACCCCGTTCCATGCAGGTTACATTACATTATTAAGACAGTAAAGTGGAGAGAGGCTAGAGTCGGCCAGACATTTAACTGAGATAAAGAATGCACACAGAACATTGGTTCGGAAACCCCTTCACTTAAGATCACTCTCAATAACGAGATTTAAATGGATGGATAATTATTAACATAGATCTTAGAGGATACAAATTAAATGCAGTTGGGGGAATATCATCTCCATTAAGAGTTTGTTTCAATGGCGTTGTTTAATTCTCTGCTAAATTAATGACACTTCTTCGATTGCACAGATTGTGTGCCGTGCAATGTCAGGAGAAGGGTGTCGGTCTGAGTCTTGAGTCTTTTGTTACGACTGACGGTAGGTCGGCCAGTCTGCCATCTGGGGCTTACGACCAGATTTTGTATTACTGTCAGACGGTTACAAGACAGTTACAGTAGGCCTACAGTATGAGGAAGGAAGATAGGTGGAAATAGCTCACGGTCTTATCTATTGACAGGTTTGGTCACTACTTCATCTGTCGGTCGGTCACCTTAACACACAGCCAGTAACTTAACCATCAGATGAAACGGATGTATTATCCAGATTTCGCAGTCCTCAACATGTTCCTTCAAGTCTGTTTTACTTCGCTGCAATAACGTGAAGCACATCCCGTACTTCACACTGATTTTGTTGACTTGCGTGAGATCCAAACTACAGAGGCGTGGCATAACAGGCTTCCCCACGTTTTAACATGGATGTAGTCGATTGCCCTTTTTATTGATTGTGTTTATAAAAGTGTTGCCAGATTCATAATACCAGAGGTCGGCAAACTTCTCTGTAACATGCAGCCTGGTACGATATTATGATAAACTTGCCTAGCTCTAACATGATTTCTAACATTTAATTGCTTATATACGACCGTTAACACAACAAGTAATGTGGTAATATCTGCAATAAAGACAATAGGTGTTGGTATATATCTTACGTGTTTAATATAAATGTAATTGTGCTACATGTTTCGACCATATAATTAGGTGATGATTAGGCACTTATGAACATTACTCAAGTGATTAAAATATTGGTTATAATAAGGATTCGTATTCTTGCAACTGATGGCTGCGTTATAACCAATATTTTAATCACTTGAGTTNTATGACGACTCTATATGCCCGTTCTTGTTTTAGTTGGTATGTGTGGTAGATTACGAAATCTGTAATCTGAGAACCGGTAAAAGCAGACTGCATTTACCGGTTCTCACGGTCTCTTCGCTTGCAGATTTCTGATATTTTTCTTCTACCCTGAAGATGGAGGCGATACGTTCCTCCGAAACGTCGGTTAACACCACATATACACGGTGCCAAATCCCAGAAGACTGCTTTCTTCATTACCATAAACAAATAATTATTATATACACAACAGGATGCAGTGTATAAAGTTTATGATTTATAACAATTTCTTACAGTTTTGGAGAATACCTGTTTATCAAAACAACTATCATTCAAGTAGAGTGGTACACATTTTCCACCAGAAGGAAGTTACTCCGTCCACAAAATACTAATATCTTTCGGTATGCATTACATACACTTCTTTAAAAACAAGAACAAGCTAATGCAACATACGGTGATAAGGGCCAAACTACTTGGATAATTTAATACAAAATTGGAACTTATAACTTTAGAAACCCTTCGTATGGAGATAACCGAACACCAAGCTAGGGTGTACAGTGCCAAGTAGATAAGATCAAAATGCGTGTAGAGTGTCAGGAACCCCATAATGAAGAAAACTGAACCCCGAGATGGGATTTAGGATGAGGAACTCCCAACTGCGAAGATAATTGAATATCAAAACGGTATGCATAGCGACATGTCAAGGTGGGAAGTACAAGGTCTGGATTGACTGTTAAGACAATTGACTACTGCGATATATGAAGAAATCAGAATATAAAAGAGTTTACTCAAATTTATCTAGTACTCATTCTGAAGAAAGAAGGAACATTTGTAAATAAATAAATATACTCTACTACTGATTCAGTAACAGCAACCCACTTAACTGAAGGCTTAAATATTACTCGACAAATACAATAAACCATTAGATAAACTGCTTTCCTGCGCAAACAGTGTGAGGTTAATGCAGAATATGTTGGTACTGTGGCCTGCTGATATTTCTTGCAGATTCCGTTTAAAACACAGAACAAGTAAAAGAAAAAATGCGACGCCCAAACATATTGTTGGACAGATATTTAACCACAAGTAAAGACACAAAATTCGTGAGGAAGCAAAACATCTACAAAGCAGAAATTCAAACAGCATCCTCACATGTGGGTTTTCGCTTTAAAGCCTTCCTTCCACACGCCAGCCAAGTTCCCAAATACACAATTTAGTGTTATATTTTTGTTAAGATATCTTGATCGGACAAAACTTCACTTACTTATAAGTTTCAGACATTACCTTAAAGTGTCGAACGGTCGCTATGTTGGTATTTTTCAACTTTAAGTTGTTGGAAACTAATTTTATTTAAATTATCCCATCCCATGAAGCTTAGTTACAATGTTCACTGAAATCAAATCAGGAAACGAAGAGTCATGACTATCTAACTACCTAACTTCGTGGAACTGAGGCTTGCTTGAGAAGCCTCCAGCTGTGCAGCTATTGAATAACTTCCCACCATTTCATGGTACTCGAATATACATTGTCATATATTCAGAATTTCAATAAACGACATTAATTTTTCTTCAGTATATGGAAAAGAATACAATTCTTGTACTGTGAGCATAAAGATGTTTCACTCGTGACGTTAAAACACCACCTAAGAAACTTGTTCACAAGAACCTGCCAGTAGACCATATTCAGGAAGAGCTGACCCCGAGCGACAGCCTCACACCATAGCTCTCTGAGTTCCATTTTAGTATTATCCTTGCATCTACATCCACGCCTCCAAAGAAGTGTTTATCTTTCAGTTGTGTGTCAACTCATTTCCTCATGCTTCCACATACGCGGTCCACCTCACCTCCAAAGATGCACTATTTATAATCCTACCTAAAGTTATAAGAACCTGAGGTTCTCACAGCGGTGGTTATGACGCCGTGTAGACCGTTCTGAAACGCCTGTTGACTTGCAAAGGAAAACGCGACGCCATATCCCAGAAGGCAGTACTCTTCACTGCTTCAATTTCTAAAACTTTAACATTCACACAAGAAGATGGAAAAGATAAAATAATTTCTACCCCAAATTAAACTAAAGAATTGCCGTGAAAATCTCCTTACGAGAGATGTTCCACGCCGAAAAGGCCAGTGTTAGATTGTAAAGGGCTATGACGATGGGGGATAACGCACAGGATTACTGGGTTTTTTGGACTTTTCCCATCGTCCGGGATTCTAGGAAATAGAAAACACGAAGTTTCGGAACCTGGATGTGTTTCCGTCTTCAGGTGAGGAAGGAAGACACATACTCAGCTGGGCCATTGATTAAGATTAGCTCTTCCTAAGGGCTCCAGCTGAGTAGGTGTCTTCCTTCCTCACCTGAACACGGAAACAAATCCAGTTTCCGAAACGTCGTGTTTTCTATTTCCTAGAATTCCGGAAGATGGAAAAAGCCCAAAAACCCAGTAATCCTGTGAGGCCAGTGTTGGTCTGTCCTATTAATTACGATAGTAACTTAAGTTCTTCCAAACTCCTCGCGGATGCTTCTCAGTTTTCAGGCGCCTTGTCGCATCCCATGAGATGTATACAGCAGCTAACTGCGCATGCTTCGTGAGGCCCTGGCCTTGCCGCATCAGTTAATTTAATTGATTATTAATCATTATTTAACGTCGCTGTTAGTAACTGAGACCATATAGCGTCAGATGATTGCAAAGTACTTGGGAAGAAGAAATCCTGAACTATTTTAATATACCAACACTTTTTTCCCTGGACTGACTGAGAAAACTCACGAGGAACCTCAGAATAATTGCCGCCTTGGCCGTGATTTGAACTGCGGACCTACCGAATACAATTCAGAAGCATTATCATCCGAGCCAGCTTGCTCAGTGGTCACTTCAGCACTGGAAGATACAACATGTACTTATACACCTGCACTGTTGGACAGAGAAATGCATATTCTTGCATCGTGAAACTCAGAGTCACTTAAACTGGGGATTTTCAGGGATTGCTCCCTTCGCAGTCTGAAACTTACGACTCTGAAGGCGGTGAACAACATTACAAAACAACATTACACTTTGTCATCGTCCTTAATGAAGTTGTTTACGAGTCCGACAGACAATCAGAATACCCTCGCAAGAAGGAAGCCAATCATAAATTCCGAAAGACAACAGCACAAAATACAAGACAAGAAGAAAATATATGGGACAGAGGGGAACAAGAATTCTGTACTCTTATATTGAAAGATCATACCGAACCTTCAATCACGATATATATCTATATATAATCTATGGTGTATAAAGTACTTATAAGATCAGTGCTATCTTATGCCTCTGAGACCTGGCCACTGTCAAGATCGGATGAAAGACTGTTAAGTATATTTGAAAGGAGGATCTTGAGAAATAGCTTTGGACCAATGGAAGAAAATGGAATATGGAGGAAGAGGTATAACCATGAGCTATACAAACTATTTAATGAACCAAACATTATTGGATTTATAAAGGTGAAAAGGCTTGAATGGGCTGGACACATAATACGTGCCAGCGAGAATAGAACCATCAAGAAAATGCTTAACACCAAACCAGAAGGAAATAGGAGAGTGGGAAGAACAAGATTCAGATGGGAAGAATGTGTGTGCGGCAGGACATAAGAATTTTGGGTATAAAGAACTGGAGGAATGCAGCATCGAATGGAAAAGAATGGCGAGCAATCCTGAGGAAGTCCAGGGCTCACAAAGGGCTGTCGTGCCAGGGATGATGATGATGATGATGATGATAATCTACGTGTATAAACCCATCTATACTTGCTTACTTACTTACTTATGGAGCTGAGCCCTTCTTGGGGAGAAGCCAAATCTGCAGCTACTCAAGAATTTCCCAGCATTTTATGGAACCCGAAGGTTCATTACCGTGTTCACAAGGGCCCTCCACTGGTCTGTATCCTGAGCCAGATCAATCTAATCCGTATCATCCCATCTTATCTCTCTAAGATCAATTTTAATATTGTTCACCCACCTACGTCTTGGTCTTCCCAGTGGTATCTTTCCTTCTGCCTTTCCCACCAATAACCTACATGCATTCCTCTTCTCCCACATTCATGCTACATGCCCTGCCCACCTCATCCTCCTTGACTTGATCATTCTAATTATACTTGGAGAAGAGTACACGTTATGAAGCTCCTCATTGTGCAGCTTTCTCCAACCTCCTGTCACTTCATCACTCTTCGGTCCAAATATTCTCCTCAGCACCCTGTTCTCAAACACCCTCAGTCTATGTTCCTCCCTTAATGTCAGAGACCAGGTTTCACGCCCATACAAAACCATAGGCAAAATTATAATTTTGTACATTCTAATTTAAAATGACCTTTCAGATCGTATGTTACACGTCATATTACCATTGCATATGGCTCGTCACCTTCATGTGGTTATTCACACAGCCTCTGCTATTGATCTTTACAACGTGTTATTACATCCGGTTTTACTTATGAACTGCACAGCGAATTCAATACAGAAGCCTTACATCCCTCTTACTGCCCTATTGATAAGCTATTCCTCTTCGAAGAAGAAGTTTATTAAGAAAGCTAATAATAAAAATTGAATTATTAGTAATTGGAAGTTAAAATATTGGAATTAGGCCATTCAGATAAAGAGGGCATTAAGAGTTTTTATACAATTAGAACTCATGAGCTATAATTCCGTTATCATTTTTCATTGTGAGATATTTAATATTCTGTAAATACTTCTTTAGAGTAATGCATGTCAGTTTGGCCCACTTAAGAACATTCACCACAGGGACAGAAATATTTTGAAAATAGAAGTCAGCAACTAGTGGAAGACTACATTAGCATGTATGCTCGAATATTCCACAAGCATTTCTGGTTTTCAGTTGTCTTGACATTAAGTTGGTGTAGATAAAGATGTATTTTTCTCCAAGCTCGCAAACTGTGCACATATCACATTTGATATAGTTAAGAAAAGCTAAAGAGCAATACACCATTAATCTGTATACACAATGAAATCAGTTGTCTTTTGATTTCGTTAAATATGTGTCTATTTCTTGCGGATTTTTTTTCAGTGATCTATAAGCTATACAATATATGAACCTGTATTCTTTATCATACGATGACTGTTTTACAAACTTTATAGCCTTTCCTCCAGAGTCTATTTCACGGGAAACAAATATTTATACCAGGTAATAAACAGTTCCTATATTCTGTTTCCTTCGCTATTTCCTTGTAAACCCTCCAATACCTTAATTCTAACCTTCCTCAGCGGCCTCCGTAGTCTAGGGGTAACGTTCCCACCTCATGACTCAAGGTACGCGGGTTCAAACCCGGCGGAGGTCGTGGAATTGTTAAGGGCGGAAAAATTCAGGGAACAAGTCCTCCGGGAGGGACTTTAAGCCGTGGGTCCCATGTCGTAGCTTTACGGCACGTAAAAGAACCTCGTGTCTCTAGGAGACCTCTGAGCAAAATTAGGCAAAGTTTCCCGCCCAAGTAGTTTCCAATGCCTCCGGTAGGTGGGGAAGCATCGGGAACCACTGCCAGCTTCGCTGGCTAAACGGGGCTGATAGCGAGCACCAGTACCGGCAGGGTATTGCGACTGGTAGACTATCAAAGGGGGACGTACAATAGACTTAGTCGCGGTGCATCGAGAAACCCCTTCCAATAATAATAATAATAATAATAATAATAATAATAATAATAAACCTTCATCAAATTGAGCATCCATTTTCGCAAACAAGCTCTGTCGATCAAATTGTTGCAGTAAATATTACGTTTATGTGAACAAGAAATGCCACTCCCAAATTTAATTTAGCCAAATGTTGAGTTTTTTATTTTAAGTTTTTAATGTTCTGAATTCGTTAATAACCTGCGCAGCTGAGCCGATTAGAATTCAATTCTTTGATAAATTTGATACATATAAAAATTACTTAACAGCTATTTGTTTTACGGAAAGCAGTGCTGCACTAAGATACAGACTTGTTGGCCAAGGAGGTCCAAAAAGGTTACATATTTCTGTGTGTGTGTGAATTCTAAATAAGTGTTTACCTCGGAACCCATTCAAAGAGAAAGTCGCTGATATGAACACTAAGAGACAGAACAATGTCTAGATATGCTACCACATTTTCGTAAGACATTTTGTATTATTTTCTTCGCTTCATAAATAACTCCTAATAATGTACACATTAATTACATATGTTTCAAATATTTTGAAAGATGAATCCTTTCAACGCCGACTTTACAAAAGACCATTCAGAATCCTTGGCTCAAAACCAAATTTTGGTTCTTATATTCAAAACAACGGAGAAGTGGGATCCCTGAATCAGTAAGAAAAGGATACCCAGAGAGATGGAAAGACAAAAAAAGAAGAAAAAAGCTATTTTCAAGAGAGGTAAGTTGAAACACTTGCTTTAAATCTAGTATAATTCGCGATAGTATCGTGACTTTCCATCAGAATAGGTAAGCAAGCTTTGTGAGTCCACTGTGTAAGTCGCTAATATCGTGCATTCGCCTTACAGGAAGAAAATATATTACCCCATTTTTCTCTTTTCTGAGATTTGTATTCCCCAAGAGGTTCTTTATCCTTGTAGGGTCCTGTGACACGTAGCATGACGATCACAAATACGATAAGAGTGTCCTCTGTTGGTACGTGCTGATGACTTTGTGACACGAGTGTGCAATATGATTCATAGGTTAGGACAAGCCAACGCGATGGAGCGCACTGTGACTAGTATTGTAACTAACCCCTTATCTCCCACCGAGATGTATATCGTATCTCACTGACATGCGCGTTACAAGGAAATATAAAAACAAATGTAAATGCATTACACACTATTGAATTAACTATATTACCTTGGAAACGAACTACAAAATCTATTATTGTTCGATAGACTATTGTTGGTGGCTGATTGTACAGGCTAGGATATTTACGTTTTACGTAATAATTGCTGCTTATTTCATGTACGTCTGAGGCATCATAACCTCCTACTATCCTGAAATAAATGTCTCGAAAATGTTATGTATAATTTTTAAACAAGAATCAAGTGAATTACATGTAATGACACTGTAATACGAGTGGTTTACATTATTTTGTTAAAAACAAAACATGGTTTTTAAAAAGATAAACATTCTTGAAGGCCTGATACTAATTCCATGGAGGAGAACACTTCTTGAAAAGCCAACAAAAGCTCAGATTGTCGTGAAGTCACTTGCCTCTTCTATAACCCTTCATCTTACCACACAATTTCAGGGAACTACATTCCCAAATCAGAAATTCATATGATGGCAATGTTGTTATTATATATGTTAGGAAATTTAAAATTACAAATGTGCAATGATATTCTGAATAAGTCTGGTGAAAATTCGACAGCTGGTTTTGAGGTTAAGTTAAGCAGTTAGCAAGCAGGACTCTACTGAAGATGAAGACATGTTCTTCCAAAATGTCGGTTGACGTTCAACGGATGTTATATCCCAGAATAAAGAACTCTTACAGAAAAAGTTATTGTCTCTCTCTGCCTATGCAACAAGCACAGTTCGGTACAGTACAAAACAACACAGGATGAACAGCTATTGGGATTGATAGTGCAGTAAGTTGTCTCTGCTCTTATCTAATTAACTACTATGCCATGAAGAAGTATAGGGGAGTGGATATATAGATCCACATTTTCTTGACCTCAACACTAGCTGGAGCTGAGTGGTTAGCTTCACACCCTGGATTTACCCCCGAGGAAAGGGCCCCCGGTACCCATTGGATAGGAGGTTGGGTGGGTTCTAGAGCCGGTCTGGACGACATGGAGAAATGAAATTTCTTGACCCTGCCGGGACTCGAACTCCGATCCCTTGATCATCCAGCCCGTAACCAGCCGCTATAGCGACTGCGCTATACCAGCTCCAATTGATAGTTCAGTACAATGGAAAATAGTAACACGTCAGAGAGTGTTACCTCTCCCTGGGCCAAATTTTTCAGGCTTTGAATCTGAAAATGGAAGGAAATCAGAAGTAATACAGACCTTCCTTCCTAGATCCTCTGTTCAGTGAGAATTCATGGGAAGCGGAAGAGGCGGCCTTCCCACAGATTTACGGTATACTTGTACAGTCCTTGTCTAATTAGGACAAGCTGCTTCTCGCGCAATGTTAGTGCACCAATTGCACGTCTACGATAGAAGTTATTTGAAATTGCTATGAAATTTACGTTGAAGAGTCTTCGTAACTGATGTGGTTATTTAACGTCGCTATTTCAGTTGAGGTCGTTATCGATACACCAACTTGCTCGGACGCACCGAAGATGAAAATGTAAACACAGGCCTATTTTTTTATTGCTAGTGGAGTGGGACTAAGTCCCTTGTACTGCGGCCACTTCTGGCCTATTGTACCAGCCCCAGATGATAGGTCAGGGTGATTGTGGAGCAATTGGTGGAATGAAGATTGGTAGGGGAAACCGAAGCACTCGGAGAAAACCTGCCCCAGCCCCAATTTTTCCACCAAAAATCCCACTTGACCAGACCCAGGATCGAACCCGGGCCTCCGCGGTGGGAAGCCAGCGACTAATCGTTTGAGCTATGCCGCGGCCCAACTATAGGCCTATGTTTAGGACTGAACACAAAACTGCACAGATATGGAACAATTTTACTTCATACCATTAATTACCCCAAACTTATTACATATGAAAGTCAATCATTCATTAATAATCTCCGTTACAGGAGTTCTAGCAACATGGTGGAGCAGGGGATGCTGGTTCTTTATTTTCTTTTTGCCATAGTGAGAATATTAAAATTATATTTGCTTCGGTTTATTGGCATTTATCTGGAACATACGCCTAACTGAAGAAACATATTCGCATTGTCCTACATACAATACCGAAGTACGGAAGAAGTACATAACTGAAATTACTCGTTAAAATTTTGCATCCCACAGGCTTAAATTCTGTACCTACACTACTGAGAATAGTAACAGATATGTTGTAACACAACCACAAAAATTTCATAAGTTAAAAACATCAAGATCTTTCCAGAAATTACAACTTTATTTTCTCCTAAAATAACTACTTCAATTAAAACTGCATACTTTCAAAGTGTCATAATCCTGTAAACGTATAGGACTGCGCTGAATGGCGTTAAGGTTCATGCCACCTCATAAATTCGCACGGTCACCTTATTCTTGTTTTTTATGACAGAAATGTAAAATGTGGTGAACATCAAAGATCTAAAACCGTATAAAGTCCATACGAAGTATCATGAAAGCCTGTATTGTTATTTAAGGAAAAATATACAACATCTACTCTTCGTAATGTGTTGTAATGTAGGCGTCATGTCTGAATAGAACAAAAACGGAAAGCTGTAGGGCATAAGGAAACATTTTCCACGTGGGTATTTTGATTAGATTATTGGCCCTTAAATTAATTTGCTGCAGCTCAATATCTATACCGGCGAAGCTAATTACACTACAAGTGCCATAATATGAAGATCATAAACAGAATTTCTTAATGTCATTAAATATTTACTACGTCGAAACTTTTTCCAAATGTCAGTGTACGTGTTTCTAGATGGATCACTCTGTTGCATGTTCAGCCATTTTGAGAAAGCTAACAGAATTAGTGCCGGATTGGCAGGACGACCATGGCCTCAATCCGGACTTTTTCAATCACGACAAATTTCTGGAGTGGTTGTATGTTAGTATGAGACCAGCTGAGCTATGATTTTCACCTTTGAATGTAGAAGGTTCTACAGTCAGTTGTTACGCTGGTAGGACCAGTACTTCCGTCTGACAAAAGAAATATGAATCCGCCGTTAGATTCTGCAGGTGGCAAAATTCTCACTCGATTAATAACTGCTGAAGACGTCGGAACACATTATTAATCAAAGAGTAAACCAATATTTGTAACCATAATATTCTGTATTGTGAGAAGAGTAATCTGTTTTGATAACATGTATATGGTGGGATCTGTTTATAAAATGTAATAGAAGATTTCGATCTATGGCATAGAGCATTCATGTGTTGTAATATTATCTATTTCCGTATTATTGGTTTGCATAATTGCAATTTGAATTTGTACCCATAAAAAATGACAGTGTTGCTTAAACTGACAGTTCAATACAAATTTCAAAGAATGGCATTTGCTGAATGGGCTCAAAATAATGAGGTATCATTCAGCAATGTTTGGTTTTCTGAGGAGGCGCACTTCCAATTGGATGGAGAGGTTAATAAGCAAAATGTATGATTTTGGGTGCCAGAGAATCCAAATGTGATTCATGAGAAAATGCATCATGTACCGAGAATTACAGTGTGGGTCACCATCTCAAGTCATGGGCTCCTAGGGCCAATTATCTTTGAAGGGACAATGAACAGTGAGTGCTACAGGTCTGCCGTTACAGACTCAGTGGTTTATGCAGGTTGGAGTCATGCCACACAACTGAATGTTGTCTTGCACTTTCTGCATGACGCTTTCAACTCGCGCGTCAACTGAAACCAATTTCCTGATCGTTTCGCATGTGGACAGAACTGGCCCCCGAATGGTCCTGATTTAAACCTATGTGACTATCTTATTTGAGGATTTCTTAAACAAAAGTTTTTTTTTTGGAAAGTCCGAAAATAATAGTGGAATTGAGAGCACTATTCATTGAAGCCTGCAACGAGATAACTGAGGACATGTCCCGTTGAGTAATCAGCATCACAGTTCATGTTGAAGCAGTTGCCAGACGTAATGGTGGTCATACTGAACACATGATTCACAGAGGATAAATCTCCATGCAATGGTCTTTCTTCTTATGTGTTAGTTTCTAGTATTGTAATTGAAATAGAGATTTTATTAATAAATCGAGTATTGGATCATTTCATACGCCGCCCTGTAGAATTCCTCATGAGACAAGGGCAGGCGAATATTTTCGTACTTCTATGAAAAAGGAAGTTTTGTATTTAAATTATAGCGAAGGTAATGATGCTTTTAATTAATATGGCATTGCTAGAAATTACAATAAGAAACTAAAAGAAAATTTTAAAACATTCCTGCCTGTGTTCTAAGAACAGATGGACTTGAATCACAAGAGAATACAGTCAGAAAATAATCCATTTATAGTTCCCCTACACTGAGGGTAAGTTCCCAGCTTCCTTACTTGCTAGTTTAGGAAAACAAACGTCTTACACAGAGTAATGCACAAGAACATATTTGCAAAACATAATGCAAGACATTAGTCCGGAAAAAATACATTTTGCATTAATGTAAGTTTGTCTTGGATACAGATGAAGCTACGAGTTCAAAATATTAGTAGTGACTTGCTCAATCAACTCTGAAATAAAGAAAACGTATCTGAAAACCTGGGTTTATCATCGGATGAGAAAAATTGCGTAAGCAATACTTCTCAGTTATTGTCATTCGAGGTATAGCAGAATATTTTGAGGGGTAAGAACGTTGAAAAATAAAAAAGAATAGATACCCAGACGAAGTTCCATAGAACTATGAAGGTGAAGATCAGTTTATATGGCTGCGAAACATGGATCATGACATCCAGGGGCAAAAGTAGATTGCAGGCTGCAGAGATGTGATTCTTGAGATCAGTGATTGGATTAACAAGACTAGGTAAGTTTAGAAATGATTATCTTAGGAATAAACTACACGTAGAAAGTTTACGACTGTTAGCAAACACAGAGAGAACTAGTGGAAACACGTACAACGCATGATTGAAAATAAAATTCCCATACAAATCATGGACTTGCAACTTCCCGTGGGGGGGGGGGGGGTAAGCAGCTGAGCACTCCACCTACTAAGCGAGAAATGTGCAAATTTTCTTTTTCAAAGCCTGAGTGACATTTCACGCGTTTTGCTGGGCTGGAAAAAGAGGTCAAATTATGTAAAACTGTGAAACAATTACTCGTATTTTTAAGTGTCTCAAGAAATGGATACCTCTCAAACTGTATTATTTATATGGTATACTCAAGAAATTACTGTGACATTAATGCTGTTTTAACCGCTGACAAATTGCCCTATACTCGGTGTAAATTTCATGCTGCAACGCGCAAAACTGCAGGCAAATGCCCATCTAACATCGATAATTTTAAATGTCATTTGTCCACATCAGATAACATCATTTTTTCGAAGTCTCCGAAGTTTCTGTATTTGAAATCAAATAACATTCCAGAAAAGTCTGTACACTTCACAAAGTGGAACTTCCTTTTTAGTTCTTTAGCACTCTGTCGTCCAATCAGTACGAGCTGAAGATTATCTGCAGTCCTTTCAACATCAAAGGACAAACGACAACTCAGCAAATCAGTTTAGTGTTTTACCTCCTTTAAATCTGTAAATCGTCTACAGAATTCTTCATACAGCTTGCTAAAAACGTACTGCACACTTCGCCGGTACTACAGTTCACATTTGTTCTTCGCAGAGTGGTAAATTTTCTTCCATTCCTTTGAGAACGGCGGCACTTTTGTTTCGAAAACCTGTTCTGCTGTTTATACGTAATGCATAAGGCATTTTCCTTGAGGAATAAAATTTTGGTTATATACGAGTTGCCAAATATCAGTCCAATTTTCGTCTCTTATTTGTGAGATATCAGATCTTTAGCTTGCGCTTCCAAGACCATTAGTATTTCATCTTGTTAGCCCACACACTCGCAAGAACTTCACCGCAACGAAGTCATTGAACATTTCAGTTTTATTATTTGTGTTCCTTGCTTCTCTAGATGACTAAAACATAACCAGCATCGACAAAGACGTTTTCAAGCGGCCGCTTCATAGCTCAAGCGGTTAGTTGCTGGCTTCCCACCGCGGTGGTCCGGGTTCGATCCCGGGTTTAATCAAGTGGGATTTGTGGTGGACAAAGTGGCGCTGGGGCAGGTTTTCTCCGAGTACTTCGGTTTCCCTGCCAATCTTCATTCCACCAATTGCTCCACAATCAACCTGACCTATCATCTGGGGCTGTTACAATAGGCCAGAAGTGGCCGCAGTATAAGGGACTTGAATGTATGAGGGGTAGGCCTTCTCGGCCCTTTCACCGCGACCTCAGTGGTCTATTGTGCTTAGTCCCACCCAACTAGCAATAAAAAAAAAAGACGTTTTCAAAGAAACTCGAATTTCGTGTTTGGGCCCCTATTGAAAGTGCCGCATCTTCTCTTCCTGAACATATCACCTAGTAAGTTTTATTTTGGGCAATCTTCTCCATGAATTACAGAAATTTAATGAAAAGAGTTTGCGCCGTTTTCGAGAAAATCGAAATTATATGTTAAAACTTCGTCTAAGTGTTTAGGCGTTAGCGAAGGTCTCTCTCGCGCACGCACACATGCACGCGCACACACATACACAGCGTATTTTCCAAAACCAACATTTTCATATTCAGGTGGGCATGGAAGTGTCTGTAATTTCGAGATGTATTTTTTCACCATCGCAGTACTTTTCCATGTACTGTGCACCGTGTTTTCGCACTGCTGCTGAAAACTGTAAATTCTACAATATGTTGGTATAAATGTTTTCACCATTACAATACGTTCTCTTATACACTACGTATATGGCAAAATCACAAAATACAGGTGAGTGATTATAGATTTCTAAATACTGTATTTCGGTAAGTAGCCCAACTCAACAAATTTAAGTTCCATATGTCTGTATTTGATTCAATATTGTTATTTACTTGAAACATTGCGTATTCATAGTAAAAAGCAACTTCTAAGAGGGTATGTGTTTGCGGCTACAAGTGATGATGATGCATGTGCAGTATGATTGTTAAAAGTCTAAATTAGCTATTGCTGTGAAATGTTTTCTTATCATTACGTTGCATTCTAAATGTGTTACCCAGCCATTGCGAAGAGCTGTGACGACTAAACTACTACATAAAGCAAATACAGTGGAAGCCTCTTATTGTGATCACTCCGGGGCACGACTTAATTGATGGCAATAACCGATTGATAACAATAGTCCATGAAAAGAGAATGCAGCTTTACGGTGTTGTTTGTGTATGTAGAGCGGCAATGTGTACTTAAAATGTGGAGATGGACAGAAATAGAACATTAAAATAAAGCAATGTAAGATGCTTCGAGTTGACTGTCCACGATTTCTTCGAGAAGTTATCAATAAGAAAAAATGTTTCTCGAAATCCATAGACAGCATTAAAATACATAAAGAAAAGGTAGAAATCAATAATTATAAACTTTCCTTTGAAGTTGATGGACTATTGTCTTCTCTTAGGAGGTCATTAATAAGCCGTTCATATCCACGTCGGAGCTCAAGAACAAACCGGGATGTTATGCAATCACTTCAATTGCGCATGCGTCATGGCCACGGTAAGGCAAAAAGGCGATAACAAAAACCGAAGTGCTGATTATAATAAACGTCTATTTCCGTGTTAGTGTACGTCTAATTGGGGCTTAATATAGGTGATGCTACGGCTTTACACGAATGTTAGCATATCCGTGATTACAACAGGCGGCTTCCACTGTATATTGATCTAATTACAAGTGAAGTGATGTGTGAAAGCACTGTGCCTGTTTCCTTCAGGAGAGAACGATAGTCATTACCTTCCTGTAATCACAATCAAATCGCTATGTAACGGGACGTTTAATTTGCAACAGTCTTACTTCTCACATTGCCAGCCTACAAAGTTATCAGCATGAACCAAATGTCCATCTTAAAAACGTCCTTCCCTCAGACAAGACCCTTAACTGAAACCTTAGGTAGGCCGCACACCGGCATGCGTCAAGACATGTAACAGTCAAGACACGATGTCTGCGACAAGACGCAAAGAAAGGAGCACAGTTGAAAAGAATGAGATTATGAAAACCGTAGCACACCGGTCTGAGTCATGATGCTGATGTCAGCTTCATTCTGACGAATCAAGAATGAAGCAAGACTGCGTCTTTTGTCTCATGTCTTGATGCTTGTCTTGACACAGTTTGTTGTGCTGCCTGCCCTTAAACGGCTCCATAATTGAAACACGTGTTATTTGTGGAAATGTTACGTCAATTTCCCCAGGATTGCGTCATACTGTTTTGTTGTTTATAGGCAAGAAAACGTTTTGATCTAGCGAAACAATATTTTGTTCAAAATTAATCGTTATCCTTAACTAGAGACGACTCAGGGACGCAAAAAAAATGTTATAAAAGTACTGTAACTCAAAATGCCACAACAACAATATACGTCCCCCAATTGTTTCCACTGCGGCCTCTTCCTTAGGGACCTCGTCATGCCCTGTCTCACACACACTATTTTTTTCTGAATTTGCCTCTACCAGGCAAGTCTTAGTTTCGTTTTCCATTGTCTCCTGGCCGGTCTCTATCCTGCACTCCGTCCTCTCTGGATAGGCCTCCGTCGCTTCTGGGTCGGCCTTCATATTTTCTAATCAGGCCTCCATTGCTTCTCGGCAGTCCTTATTCCCTTTTCGCAAGACATTCGTATTGGCTTCTACATTGGCTGTTATCTGTTCCATCATGGCTATAAGCTATGCCATCCTTTGTTCCTTCTTTTTTGTAATATGGCGGTATAAGGAGTCAATGCAGTTTCCAATCCGATAACTTCTGACATCAGATGTCATGTGATATGTATGTGACTATAGATGGAGTTTGGATTGATGAATGAATTTATTGACCACTCATACACGCCACTCGGAACTACAAGCAATTACAGCATCACCGCTAATCTCCACAATTCACAAATCGCCACAGCCTTTTCCAGCCTTCTGTGTCTTCACCAGCCGTTCCCTGGCAATGGCTTTAAACAGTGGAGATTCTTCAGCCTCTTATGGAGAACTCTCTGAATTGACTTTGTCCGTTGCTTGTAACACCTCGGCACGGACCACGGAGAAACACCCCGTTTCGAAAAGTAACTCTATTGTTGCGTGAGAATTCGTTGCCTCGAGAACGTGTTTACAGAGCCGTTGCCCAGAAGCAGTCGTTTTTACAGAGTCATCGCTTAGCAACGGGTTTATACGCCAAAATATTTTTTTCAAATACGGGTAGTAAATATGAATTATAAACAGTACATGATATTCTGTTACGTTGTTCTACAACTTTCTCTGTATCTTCAAAATGCCTGTAATTCCACACCGCGTGTACAGTAAGGTGTTAAGAGTAAAGTCCGAAGTCTGCAGTAAAACGACTTAAAGAAAACTTTTATATATATCAAGTTTTGTAACGGTGAGTGAAAGCTCTGAAACTATGCAATTTCGTGTTATCATACACACTGTTTTACCGTAGGCTATGTAGGCCACGAACGAGCGAATAGTCTTTCGTTTCTATGTGCCGTGTCGGTTCTCTGAGCATTGATAATATTTTGATGCGGTTGTATGAAATATACTTAATATTTATCATGAAGTCTGACTCGGTTTGTAGAGGTATGAAATGTCTCTTTCCTTTTCAAAATATACCCGAAGAATATTATATTTAAGCATCCTGTTGCACTCTATACGATAAATGATACAAACTCCGTCCTAAGTGCAAACAATATATATTTATATGTCTTTGATCTTGTTCTNTACCAGACACATATCAACGATGTAGATGTTGATAATACGAAGAATGTGACATTGTGTTTTTAAATGTTAAGTTTTAGACTGGGTTCAGTGTGGCAGCAACGTTAAGAGTATACACCTGATGATGGCCGATAGAGGCCGAAACATGTAGTGTAGAAAGAACAAGATCAAAGACATATAAATATATATTGTTTGCACTTAGGACGGAGTTTGTATCATTTATCATACCCGAAGAAAATGTCCCTACAGACCGAGTCAGGAGAACAGCGCCGGGACCTCTAATCTGTAACCATCAGACGACCCCAAATCGACACTTGGCATGTTTATGTAGATAACATGGCGTATTCGGCAACAAAAATAATACGATCGCTTGTGATTTATATGTATGCCTGATGTCATTAGTCACCTGGACAACAGAATCTACTAGGAAACAAACTCAAGTGGGAATTGCATCTTCGCGCAGGCCCTGTGTACGTGTAGAATGGGGATCTACACTTATTTTACTTTGTCAGGCAAGACTGTTGAGATCTTCTGCACTGATATGGCCGACATCACTGTTTCCTGAGCATACAATTGCTTCATTGATGCATGGGTAGTATCATTTACAGATGTGCGCTTTCTTGCCATTTCCGCAATTAGTGAATAACGTCCAGAAGTCGTTGGTGAGTTGCAACAATGTTATAGCCTCAACACGTATCAATCACATCGCCCTTTATAATAGCAAGTCCCAGAGGCTTACTGTTCCTGCTCAGTAATCACGTTATATATTTTACTTGTATGTCTTCCAAAAAGGAATGGTTGTCAGGTTGTCCACAGTCCACCTGTATTAATATTTTCACTTTACCATTCACTTAAAAGAACCATTTTCTAATATTCCTTATTAATACGTTTTACCCTTTTTCTAAAGTTATATATATAGTCTTCCGCTAATTTTGTTCTTGGGCGGGCCCCAGGTCCTGCCTGGACGATTTGGAGAAGACAAAATTCTTGACCCTACCGGAACTCGAACTCCGACCCCTCTGTCGTCTAGCCCGTAGCCAGTCGCTAAGTTGAGGGAGAGCCATTAAAACAATAAGGAAATATGATTATTCAATGCTCTGTGACAATGGCTTTTTTTTACTTCGCTAGTGGAGCCCAGCTGGGTCCACTCGGCACGACGGCCACTGATTGGCCTATTGTAGCCTGCCCCGGGTGATTATGATGATGGAGAATTTGGTGGAATGAAGACTGGCAGGAGAAACCGAAGTACTCGGAGGAAACCCACCCCAGTGCCACTTTGTCCACCACAAATCCCACTTGACCAGACCCCGGGATCGAACCCGGGCCGCCGCGGTGGGAAGCCAGCGACTAACCGCTTAAGCTATGGCGTGGCCCGGATTCGATCCCGGGTCTGATCAAGTGGGATTTATGGTGGACAAAGTGGCGCCCACCCCAAGATCAGTAAAAAAATACCGCTTGAGCTATGGCGCGGCCGTGACAATGGCTTATTTATTGTACCAATATAATGTTTGACATATTTAGAAAGCATTATCTAACCTAAATTCTGTAAAGTTGGACCTACACTGCCGAACTTCACTACAGTAAGCAAACACGATACATTCCAGTCTGCAACAGGAAGCACGCTGGAATACATATCCTGTTTGCATCACTTGGGTTACTTAATCACTTTGAAGACGCTTCTGCGACAATTAATAATGATCGAAGACAAACATGGGCCAATTTATTTTTCTGTTTGTCAGTAAATAAATCAGATTCATTTTGCGATGCACATAAACCTCAGAAATATTGTAACCGCTATAAAATGATAAATTAAACTACAAGCTCAGCAAGAAAAACTTAAAAAAATTTTAATATTATCAATATTTTACATTCGTTTTACTTCTCCTTTCAGAGTAGTGTTTTGCATGCCGGTGGGTCGGATATACAACTTACTTACTTACTTACTTACTTACTTACTTACTCATGGAGCTGAGCCCTTCTTGAGGAGCCGCCAATTCTGCAGCTACTCAAGAATTTCCCAGCATTTTATGGAACCCGAAGGTTCCTCACCATGTTCACAAGGGCCCTCCATTGGTCCCTATCCCGAGCCAGATCCATCCAATCCTGTCTCTCTAAGATCCATTCTAATATTCTCCACCCACCTACGCCTTGGTCTTCCCTGTGGTCGCTTTCCTTCTGGCTTTCCCATCAATATCCTATACGCATTCCTCGTCTCCCCCATTCGTGCTACATGACCTGCCCACCTCATCCTCCTTGACTTGATCATTTTAATTATACTTGGAGAAGAATACAAATTATGAAGCTCCTCATTATGAAGTTTTTTCCAACCTCCCGTGACTTCATCTCTCTTTAGTCCAAATATTCTCCTCAACACCTTGTTCTCAAACACCCTCAGTCTATGTTCCTCCTGGATATACAACTACTTCCGTTTTATATCCCACAGAACAAACTCGGCAGAAACTCTTTCGTGTGATTTCTACACGTGCCTGAATTGTTACACATACAACTTGAAAATTTCACAGCAGCTAAATGCATGAAATCGTCTAAGGCGAAGGGCCACGTCTTTGTAGAATGAAACTCCAATAGTTCAGAGACTGCCTCTAAGTCCATCATCAGGGGCTGATGTGGAGTGACCGAGAATGACAGACAATATGGAGACTGGTTGTAGAGGAGGCCAAGGCTCACCCAGGGCTGTAGCGCCGGGTGGTAGGAAGGTAGGTAGGAATACATTATCCGTTCGTTCAGAAGAACCCTGTCCTCTTGGCCAAGACATCCGTGATGATGGAAGCAGAGATAAGCTCTATTACCCTGGAGTATTGCCACACAATGACGCGGTTTATGGTTAGAGAAATTTCATTGTAAATTCTTTCATGCTAGAAGAAATATTTAAACTAATTCTTTCCATATTAAATTACCCAAGTATCATATATAACAACCACAAAATTTACCCCCCCCCCTTTACTCCCATTCTCTATTAAATCGACGCGGTTCCTCTTCACGGACTGAATGGATCTGACAGCCATCAACACATGTCCTTGGCCATGGTGCCAGGTATTATAAATCAACGAAATTCATTGGGACTGACCGTAAATAGATCAGTCAGATCTCTGCACTGAGACAGGGGCTTATTAAGGAGGGAGAAGTGTGAATTACAGCGACGTATAAATTATAAAATTACTACAAGAGTACTGTAGCATCTGGTAATGAAACTATACCATGCTAACGCAAATGTTTTCATCAAAGAGTGAATAATGATCTAGGACTATGTAGTCAAATTGGGCCGCGCCATAGCTCAGGCGGTTAGTCGCTGGCATCCCACCCTGGTGGCCCAGGTCTGGTCATGTGGGATTTGTGATGGACAGAGTGGCACTGGGGTAGGTTTTCTCCAAGTACTTCGGTTTCCCTGCCAATCTTCATTCCACCCGTTGCTCCACAGTCACAATCATCTATCATCCGGGGCTACTATAATGGGTCAGTAGTGGCCGCAGTACCAAGTGGGCTCAGTCTCACCCCACCAAGAAGAATGTAGTCAAATTACGTAACACTGTGGCAGTAGTGACTAATTGAGGGCTCTTGTGAACACGACAATGGCCATCGAGTTCCATAAAAAGTGAGTCAATTTTTTGACTAGCTGAACAGTGCTAGCTTCTCCAGAAGCCCTCTGCTCGACAGTTTGTGGAACTCAGTAGGTGTCACCATTAGCCCTCCTTGTGAAGAAACTAAAATTTTCGTTAGCTGCATTTAATGTTGTATACGGTTAGCTGCGCCTGTTACGTTTAGTGCTGTCCCCATTAGACACCGACTGGGAGACCGGGTACCCTGGCCATAGATTGCATGCAGAGTCACTACTTACCGAGGGCATAAGCTGGTCCGTGCTGCGAACGCGGGTCACTCTATTCTTATACAAGTGCTTCTTGACGAATCGCTCTACTGTATGGTTCCACTTCATGAAGGAAACATAGGCCAGGTAGAAGCCGAACAGCACCAATGCCTCGTACCAGTAGATGTGGTTATCCCGGAAGAAAATAATAAGTGTGATGAGACTGGCGGAGTAGAAGGTACAATCACGAAACAGGGGCCACCAGGTGAGAGTGAGCACAGTCCTGCTGAAAATGGCGCACATTCCAATCACAAACAGAATGTTGAAGACGGCTGAGCCAACGATGGTGCCAATACCAACATCGTCGAAAGACACGAACACTCCAATGACGCTAGTGAAGAGTTCTGGTGCTGAACCACCAGCCGCCATGAAGGTGGCGCCAGCTACATCGTCCTGAATGGCCAGCTTTTCAATGATGACGTCCAGTGACGGAACAAAAAACTCGTCGCAGACAATTGCGAGGGCCACGAACATGTACACGACACCAAGGATATGGAGGACCACGGCTCCGTGACGTCTTTGTTCCATGGTGAACAGATCCTCAGGGAACAGAGGGTCCTTGGTAACATTTCCTCTGCTGCCAGTGAAGGTTTCGTTCGCTGCGTAATCGTCTTGTCCATCGTATAACTGCTGGTCATTTTGAAGGCTAGGTCTGCTGAGCGCGCAGAAAAGCAGACAGCCTGCCGCGAGCAGCCTTACACACTTCATGGCTTCTGAGGGAAGGTTATGTTACAGGATGGCTGCTAGCTCATGGCTTGCCCGGCGGTCGCCCGTCCGTGTCTGCAGGTCGATATGCAGGCGCGAGCGAGCTGAACTTCTGCGCACCCGACACGCGCACTGCACCACTCCGACAAACGCTCAGACACCCCGCGGAGAATTTTTGAAATTTTATGGCCTGGATTTTCTGGGACAGATCTGGATTTAGGTCTAGGATTTCACTAATCTGATTTACTTACCTGAACAATACTTACTTACACTTCTCAACTTTCGGGAAACTCGTTTCAGATCGCAAGAAATATGAGCCCAGTCGCTGCTTCTATCTTGATCAGCCTTATCTAAAAAGCTGTGGTATATTACAAATGTATTGCAATTATATGAGTTGATTAAGTGACAGATAAATAAGTATGACATAAATGAATCAGCCTGCAAACTACAGATATGTGTATTCGACAACATGAAAAATGGTCGCAGAAATTATAAATATGTTGGAAGAGGAGAAGATCTCGAAATAAAATGTGTTCATATAACCCACCCCCAAAGAAATGAATATATGAAGACTCAGTAACAATGGAGAGCCAAATTTTACTTCAGAACGGACTTAAATCGCGGGGAGGAAAAAGTAATTTAGTTACATACAAGAATACATATATACAGGAAGTTACATACAATTAAAATACAACTGATGTACATTTCTTTCTGCATATTCCATAATATTAACTATTTGACGCTTTAAATTGGTCTAAATAATGCTTAAAAATTTAATTCCTGCTTGACGGGGTATCCCCGACACTGGAAGTAACGTAACATTGGTATGATCTATTAAACTACGTAGCGTCGCATCCCACAAGAATTTAATCTGAACACTTCGTCTCTATAGCAGAAACCAGCCCGTTAATGTTGTTTTATGGGGGGTGGGAGATTCGGTTTATTCCAAGGAGCATGTGAAATCCATGAGCCCAATCTGTGGGTAGGATTCAGAGTTCTGTAATGTTACAGGTGATGGTGCCTTCTGTTCAGTACGGGTAACTTAAATCTGTTCAATTCGCATGCCTGTAACACTGCACTGACAAAAGTAAAATTATCTCACAATAACCTTTCTACACCTATACGCCTGGAGAGTTAGGAGTGGTCAACATTATTTCAATCAGGAAAATCAATTTTCTTTGCTGATAGGCGTTCAAAGAACCGAAGGTCACAGAGATTCAAACGTTAATAAATTCTGCATTCGCTGTCTCTGTCTCCAGAGTAGTAAACAACTTCCAGTTAACTGTATTAATTTATTGGCTGTTTGTCTTATATTTAATTTGAACAAATATGATACCTTGGTGGGAACGGCTATCCATCCGCAGAGTCTTGGGAGCTGATATTCGGACAGACAAAAATTGTGAAATATTTTGACATACAATTCATTTTGTTGTGTGCCTAATGTAAACAGGTCCAGTCATTTATAGCAAGTAGTAGTAAGAACTGGTCATATTCCCTCCAGTGATAAAAAAGAAAATGGAACTTTTAACTTATATGAAGCTCTAAATAACATGACTACAATAGATACATGAAGTGGGTATATAAATTTAATGGATTCGACGTAGCAGCCAGATCGATCATGATGCTTGGCTGCCCATTTTTGAACTACGTGCTATCTGTAATTGAAATGATTTTCGTAGAACGTATTAGGCCTAATGATAAAATTACAGATCGAAATATGCAGCCATCAAGCGTTTGGCACCCATCTTGTAGGCGTGTGTAGCGGACTCTATAATATTAATTGTGGTCATGGTAGAAAAAAAATTTATATAAGCATATAACTTATCGATCAAATAGGCTATCATATTCCATATCCAAAAGCATATTTTTAAATACTTTGTCGGTAATTAGAAAATATTGCTTAGTTCTTAGTTTAGTCTCTTTCTGCAGGTCTACAATAAATTCGGTGGGGAAAAAATAATTCTCGTTACCCCATATTAAAAACTTATGTAAGAAATGAGAACACGTTACTATAATTCTCTCTGAGCAGGTAGAACGAGTCTTATCATTTGGTTCAACCGTCGGCCACTAGAAGGCTACACTAATCAAGGTTGTTATTTTTCTCTTGTCCCTCGAGAGGAGCGGCTGAATAATAATTTATACCGGTTATAAGTATTCGTGCTTTCTATTCATAAACATACCACGTATCCCCTAAACTAATATTTCCAATGCATGTGCCTCGATATTTTGAACTGCAAAGCTTTTCAACACATTTAACAGCAGTTGGCCTAACTGTGATAATACGAGTACTACTGAGATCTTACTGGGTTGAACTTTTCCCATGGGGTTTTCTATTTCCTAGAATTCCGGACGATGGAAAAAATCCAAAAAAAACAGTAATTCTGTGTTATCCACCATCAGAACCCTCTATAATCTACTGAGGTCTTGTTCAGCGTTGTTTCGTAACCGTATCAGCTTGTGCCAATGTTTCATTGTAAAACAATTGCTACATACGTATTTATTTAATATTCAATTTCATTCGTAATGGACCTACACTGCACTTCGGATTAAACGTCTATAGGCGCTTTCGCATTCCTGTGGAACATCTGTTACAATTGCTCCATTCGATAGACGCTAAGCCTTTATGAACCAGTATAATTATTCGAGATGCGCCAAACAGATTTTAACATATTTCAGAATTTCAGGAAAAACTGTTGAGCAGTTTCTATTTGTCTTTAGATCGGCCGATTTTAACTACTACCGATACCCACCCCACAGTTTAAAAAATGTACTTTTTCTTCCCACAGATTTAGCCATACCAATAAAAATATATTCTGCAATTATCAGATCTAAGAAGAACAAGTACATGAATAAAAAATTGATCCATATGGTTGGAAAATATGTAAATTTAATATTAATAAATCAGTAGTACTTAAAAATCAGCTTTGAAAGGTCATATAGAATATACTGAAACTTTACATGATCTTAGTCATTCTAATTCCATAGTTTTCTAAGTTACTTATTAGGGATCACGTGAAATAAACAGCTTTACCTTTGTAGCACCACTCATAGTTTCATGACCTGCTGCTTAGTCACAAGAGCAATTTACCTTTCACTTGCAACACAAGTTTAACTGCAATCAATTACAGTACACTAAAAATAACACAGCGCACCATAAACACATATATACGTACAGGACAACAACAAAGAACCCTCTTCTCGAGAACAAGGCGACACACGTTCAGCACCCTTCAAGAGAAATAATAAGAAAGACAACACGAACCTACTTGGCTTATAAATTCCAATAAAATTTCAACAAACCAATTACAAATATTTTAATGTATTGGATCAGCCGCTGTAGTTGTAAAACCTTTAGATTTTATACCCAACTGTATATTATTAATATTATATGTATATATTTTAACGTTCAGAACATATATTGTAATAGTAACTTCCAACTGTATTGATGTAAAGGTGTCCCTCTGATGATGGTCTCTGAAAAGCAAAACATGTAAGGGCATAAATAACTGAAATAAGAAAAATCTTCACCAGTCACACGAGACGGAACTGTTTAACTCTTCATGAAATTACAGTGCAATCAGAAATATTTAAGTTCACATTAAAACCAATAAAGTTGTCCCTGTGCTTAATTAGTTAAGCACTATGCCATGAAGACATATGGTGGAGCGGAGGTATAGCCCCACATTTCTTGACCTTGGCACTATATGTGCGGTCAAGTTCAAGCCCCTGCCAATTTACACCCGGAGAACTAGCCTCAGGTACCCACTGGATAGGAGACTGTGTGGGCCCCAGAAGCGGTTTGGATGCTGTAGCACAGGGAAAAATCTTGCACTGCCAAGAATCGAACACGGGCTGTCCAGGCTGTAGCCCATCGGTATTCACATTTATTTGTAGATTTTTATATTATGGTTGTCCGGCTTATGACACTGTGTAGTCTTGTATGCGATTACCAATATTCTGGAGTCACTGATCCCATTCAGTAAAATTAGGTAGCACAGTACTCCACATGATTAAATGGTCAGATTTCCATTGGAGTGTGCAGTGGAAATGTAACTGTTTAATTAAAATACAAATTGTCTTCTTCAAGGGGATACTTTAAATCCAATGATTTTCAACTTCCCTTTAGAACACACTATTTGGAAAGCATATGAAAATCGGAAGGCTGAAATTGAACGGAACACATAGCTTTTGGTTTAAACTGATGACAATCTATTGTGTGCGTACATGCACATAAAAGAAAATAAAATGACCCATAAGCAAATATACAAATCTGTCAGATACCATGGAGGGAAAAAAAAAAAAAAAAAAAAAGAAATACCATACATATATATGCATGAACAGACTGTAGAACTGAACTGTAATGAACAGATAACAAATTCTTTGAAAATTTGACAAAACTGAGTCTTTCAGAAGGCCAATAACATATAAAAATTACCTCATCATCATCATCATCAGTAATCTGTCAAGGCGACAGGTCCACAGTCTCTTTCAAAACAATTCCTCCACTTAATGCGATCTAGAGCTTTCTCCTTCAAATGACAGTATCCTCTTCTGTCCCCAAGGTCATCCAGCATCTTCTTACGTCTTCTTCCTCGTCTTCTTGTCACTTCTATCCGCCCATCTATCTTTCCTTCGATAGCTTCTTTTAGAAGGCAGTTTCTGCGTAAAACATGACCAATCCAATTAGCCTTCCGTTTTCTTATTTCATGTAGGATATTCCTCTGCTCACTGACTCTAATTAACACTTCTTCATTTCTCACATAATCGGTCCAACTGATCTTCTCCATTCTTCTCCAACACCACATTTCGAAACTTTCCAGATGTTTCTGATCTACTGCCCTAAGTGTCCATGTTTCAGCCCCATACAGAGCTATGCTCCAAATGTAGCATTTCACTAGTTTCTTCCTCAAATTTAAGTCCAATTTGCTGGTAAAAAGATTCTTCTTCTTGCTAAATGCAGCTTTTGCCATGGCAATCCTGGATTTAATTTCACAAGTACACCTTCCATCATCTGTTAACAAGCTACCCAAATATTTAAAACATTTCACATTCTCCACTTGTTTTTGGTCTATCTTTATTGTGACTGGGGTTGGTTGTCTCGAAATTTTCATTACTTTTGTTTTCTCCACATTCATTTCCATGCCATAGCACCTTCCAATTTCAATTAGTCTATCAATCATGCCCTGTAGCACAGTTTCTTCCTTAGCCATTAACACAAGGTCATCTGCATATTTCACAGTTTGAATAATTTGCCCTCCTACTTTGAAGTCACCGAGCCCATCCAGAGCTTCCTTGGTAAGGCATTCGCTGTACAAGTTGAACAGAATTGGTGATAAACAGCATCCTTGTCGAACTCCTCTTCCAATCTGCACACTTCCTGTCTCCCCCCTGTCCAGTCGTACTCTAACTTTCTGATCCATGTACAATTTGCTAATCAATCTTCTTTCATGCCAATCGATACCTGTTTCTTTCAGGATCTGCATTAATTTGGTCCAGTTTACCCGGTCAAATGCCTTCTGCCAGTCTATGAAGCAAACACACAGTTCTTCATCTATCTCCAAAGTTCGTTCCGCTATAATTCTCATCATCCCAATTGCATCCCTGGTTCCTTTTCCTCTTCTAAATCCAAACTGATCTTCTCCAAGTACATCCTCTATTTTCCTTTCAATTCTTCTTTTAAGTATCTTTGCTATTATCTTTGCTGTATGTGCAATAAGACTTATTGTGCGATGGTCGCTGCATTTTGTAGCTTTTGTCTTTTTCTTTAAGGCAATCATTGTAACTTCTGTAAAGTCCTTGGGCCACTCTCCACTTTCATATATGGTGTTCATTAGTTTTGTCAGTGTTTTCAAACCACCTTCTCCCAGTAACTTGAGCACATCTCCAGGTACATCATCATCTCCTGTAGCCTTTCCCTTCCTCATTTCCTTGATAGCTTTTTCCACCTCACTTTGTAAAATATATGGTCCTTTCTCGTCTGTATCTACTTCTTCTTCCGGTTCAACTTCTAAGGTTTCTGGCCGATTAGGTCGATCATATAGTTCTGAAATATAATTTTCCCAAATTTTCAGCACTTGCCTCTGATCTACTATTCTATTCCCCTGGGAGTCTTCGATGCCAACATTTTGAATCCCATGATTCTCTTTCCATCCTAGTTCTTTTGTCTTCATGTACATCAAATCATAACGGCCTGTTCTTTGAAATTCCATAATCTCATTACATATCTTCTCAAGATATTCCTTTTTGGCCCTGTCCGTGGCTCTTTTCAATTCATTCCTCAGTCTCCTGTATTTCCTCCTGCCTTCTTCATTGTTGACATTCTTCCATTTCCTTCGCTCCTCCATTTTACTCATCATCTCCTGTGTAACCCATGGTTTTCTTGCTATCTTCTCAACTTTACCTACCAAATCACTGATAGTATCTAACATGCATTCTTTTATATCGTTCCACTGCGCTTCAGCATTTCCGCTTTCACCTTCAATTGCACCGAGTTTCTCTTCTAGAGTCTCTTGCACGCTTTGTCTTTGAGCATATAACTTCTCCAAATCCCATCTGGGTCTGCGCTTTCGAAATCCTATAATTTTCTTCAACCTGGTTCGGAACTTGGCAACCAGCAAGTTGTGGTCAGAGTCAAAAAATTACCTGCATGATGAAATACGAGTAAATTAAATTTGGGCATCATTTACCACCACTCACTTTAGAATCTCCTGTCTTCCCATCTCTCCCTAATAACATCAAAATTAAAATACATAAAAAAGTAAATTTACATGTTATCTTATGTGGGTGGAATCCCTAAGGGAAGACCACAGACTGAGGGTCATTCGCAACATTTGGAATTAAGAGAAAGTAACAGACTGGAGAAAACAAATAATAAGCAGCCTCATAACTTGTAGTCCTCACTATACACTACCAGAATGAGCACAGTGAGGATAGTGAGATTGGGAAAACAATTAGAATGCATGGGGAAGATTATAAATGCCTACAAATTGTTAGTTGGGAAAACCTGAATGTAAGAGAGAGACTTCAGTGCAAACGGAAGGATAAGAAAATGGATCTTAAAATAAAATAGGCTGTGAAGATGAGAACTAGACTAAACTGGCTGAGGACCTAGGGACAGACACAGATCTACAGGTGACAGCCAATCAACAGCAGTTAGCACAATGACTGTATACCCCTGTGAAAGGCCATCAGTCTACTGAGTTAATATTTTGTGGTCCATTGGAACTGTGCATTATGAACTTTTACACACTCATATTTGGCACTGGACATTATTTCTTGACATTTCACTTAAATTAACAAGACTGAACTCTTTAGCACATAACAGGAAAAATCTTCTTTATTTACCACATATACAACTTCTTTTGCAAATAACATTTTTACTTCCATCTTTAATGCAACTCTGTTCACAATCTCTATTTTTATGTGCCCCCTTAGTATGTATGTTCCCACTAATCAAGTGTATGTCACACACTCAACCAGTGGGAAAATACATACTAAGGGGGCACATAAAAATAATAATGATAACAACAACATGCTGACGTTGATGGGGCTAAATTAAACACCACAAAAACATTGATGCTGCCAAAAAAAAAAAAGATGGTGAGGGAAAGGATGAAGAGTTATGTTCTCAAACAAATGGATTTTCGCGTGAAGGTTTTGAAAAGTGAACAGTTGCCTGAGGATGACCAAGCAACACCGAAACATGTGCAGTTGATTGTGATTTCAATGTTGCTTTAAATTAAAGATAGATTGTGAACAGAGTTGCAGTAAAGATGGAAGTTAATGTGAAGAGTGATAGATCAATGCAACAGACGCCAAAATACAATATTATATATAATTTACATTCAATTTATCAGAACTGGTATATCAGAGAATTCATAACAGTGGATTTAAAGAAGCACACAAATATTCTGATCACACTAATCACCATTATTACAATATACTCCTCAATATCACGGAATTTAGATAACCATCACAACAACCTACCAATGGAGTGTACACCAAGCTAGTTCAGTTAAATTTGCATAATGAAACAATCTAAAATTCTCATAACCATAACTCTTTTCCTCATAATCATCTCTGACAAGTACTCTTGCTTATACCATGGTTTTCCATCTAATCAACTATAGGTTTCCACATCAGAATAATCAGTATGTTTGTTCTCCTCTTTCATGCTCCTAGACAACCTCAGATCGCTTTTATTTAAATCCGAATGAATAATTTAGTTCCTCTGCTGCTTGGGCAAATTCTACAGACAGTACATTCTGATCTGAGGATTATTAACTTTCTGTGTATCCTCTGCATAGAGTGAATCAAATGAACATAAAATGAGATATTTCATGTTCAACAAATGATCAAGACCAATGAGGCATACAATAATGCAAAGAATGCATTGGGAAAATGTGTACTGCAGATTTTGAGTACCTTCCCACTATTACTCTGCAGTTGTCATACATTATAGTACACATTCAAAATACAAAACTATGCTGAACTCTCTTTATTCAGAACAACACTTTTTATATACATATAGACAGAAAATGGCAGTTGAAATATGAAGTTTCAAACACAAATGTGTTGCTGATAAATTCTGAGGTAAATCTGAAAAATAACCGACTTCAAGGAAGCTTAGACCAACATCCATGATGTCAAAAGTTCCAACTGCAAAAGAAGTAGGGACAAGTACATTAAGCAGAATAAACCACTTCTAGGATGTATAAGTTATACTATGTGTGTTAAGAAAAAGAAAATAGGACACATTATGACAGATACACGTTCTTAAACAATGATCTGTGCAAATATTTATAATAAAAACTGGTGAAATGTTCTAGGAGGTAAAATAGGATATCTTTTAATAACCTTTCAACTCCAACAACAAAATCAAATGAATGCAACTGGGCAGTTAACAAATGGAAGAGGTACTAGAAATGTAAATTTGTCAAGGATTTGAACTGTTAGATACTTGCAGATTCAATTAACATCCTAAACAGGTAGGGCAGGAGAACTGTGGAAGACTAAAGTACACATTATCAGTTACAATTTTTAGTTCAAGGATCCACTTTTAATGTTCAAACAGGTACAAGACCTTAACAAGAGAGGAAATAAATCACATTTTCCAACTGTGTGTTTTCTTTGTGATACTGCATGCTACACTGACCTTGATGTTAATTTACAGCTGATTATTTCAAACTACATACCTCTGTTGCACAGAGTTAAATATGCACCATATAAAAATGTTTCAAATACCCACTGCAAACTTTAATGACAATATTATTTATGTTACTTATCAGTTTTTTGTATAACAGGCTACTTGTGAGAAACATTAAACTAGATTTGTACTTTCCATATAAAAGGTTTTGAAGGTAGGAGACTGGACAGATGTCATCTTCCCATAATGCATTCACTACACACAGGGTTTACACAAAAGTCCTTTCGTTCCAGAACAGTCAGTAAGTTGAATTATAATGGGTCTTGCAACATGCATTCCTGCCTGAATTACTTTCCATGAATTACCTCAATTATAAATTTTAAAAACTATATTTAAAGGAACAAAATTAGAGTTACTAGCTTGCTCGTACATCTTCAAAAACAATGCACAAAAAAAAACACACTGACACTAACTAGATACACTACAAAAATACTGAATTCTTACTAACAGGTTTCAATACATAAATCTTGGATTTCCCCAGAATCCTTCCACTTCTATCTGAAAATTATATTTCTGAAGAATCTCAAAAATGTGTGGCCAGAACATCCATTATAATAAAAAGAAGCATTTAAATCCTTGTTCACACCACAAGTTATTACAGACGCATGCTATAAAATATACTATCATCATAAACACTGCTATATAAAAATCTGAATACAAAATTCTCACTAGGCTTCACTCGTACAAAAATACCTGGCACAAATTTGCCAAAAACCTTACAAAAGAAGATACTCTTCTTTAAAACAGATACAAATTGAGAAATGTTTGAACACAATATGTGGAAGTAAAAACTGATGAAAAAACTTCTCCAAACTTATTCTACCAAAGTTTACTCATGATACATACTATATATACAAGCAACACATCACAACTAAGCAGTCTGCTCCTAGCGTGTGTTATTACGTATGTAGATGAAAAATGCTACTATTCCAACACAGAAAAAGCTTATCATGGCACACTGATAAACACGATTCACCGACTGCTGAAGAACTGCGGCCTGTAAGAGACAATACAAATGTCAAAATTAAACAAATAAATGCGGACATACGGTTACAACTTCTATAGTAAAGAAATCCATACATGTAGTTACTATAGGATTCTGACGATGGTGTATAACACACTGATATATTGGGTTTTTGGACTTTATCCATTTTATGACAAACATCGGTTTGTCCAGTGATTGAGGCTAGCTCTTTCTAACGGACCCAACAGAATAGGTGTTTTCCTTCACCTGAGGACGGAAACAGATCCAGTTTCTGAAACGTCGTGTGTTTTTATTAGTTATCTTAAAAACCAGGACGATGGATAAAGTCCAAAAACCCAACATATCAAATAAATACATATGATGCAGAACACAGTTAGGTACTCATGTGGCAATGATAACTAACTCCTATCTGGTGAGCTATGGACAATGTGCTGGACTTCTATAACAAAGTCTTAGGTTCAAAAGTGACAGAATCCAGTACAGTTTTTCTGCATGCATTTTTGTTCTATCACCTCTAACAAACTGCAAAACCTTATGAATACAACTACAAGGCTTAAATTGTAGTTCAAATCCCATGTTAAGCACGTTTTTGGGTTGCAGAGTCTGACTTATGTGTACCAGTACCTCAGGAATGGACTCATTCACAACTGAAAAGACAGACACTGGCCAGGAAGGAAAGTCAAGCAGACCAGTCATTCACAATCTTTAGCATCTTGCATCCCACCAGTCATTTTGTCAGAAAACCATAGTCCCACTACATTAAAAACAAATATTCCTTCTTTCCAAGGAATGTACTTTTACAATTATGTACACTTTCTATTATATTAACTATTCGTGAAAATTTTTTATATATATATCCCACGGTCATGTTTTACACAGAAACTGCCTTCTAAAAGAAGTTACTGAAGGAAAGATAGAGGGGCGGATAGAAGTGACCAGAAGACTAGGAAGAAGACGTACGAAGATGCTGAATGACCTTGGGGACAGAAGAGGATATTTTCATTTGAAGGAGAAAGCTCTAGATCGCATCAAGTGGAGGAACTGTTTTGGAAGAGACTGTGGACCTGTCGTCTTGACAGATTACTGATGCATGAATGAATGTATATATACCTCACGTCCCACCAACTGAGAAACACCGGAAGAGACAAAGCCTGAGGAATCAATCACAAGAACATTAAATTACTCTTACAGAGTGCCAAGAAGTAGTTTCACTTCAGGGACAGAAGAGTATGTAATGACAACTTTCTTATTCCTATAAACTGTTTGCTTCTTCAGCATCTAGAAAGGTTCATGTTAAAACAAAGCGAGACAACCACTTCTTTCTACAATAGAAATTCATCAATTTCAAATTCTTTCTATGGTAACTTGTTACAACCAATAACTAAGTCATAATATAAAGCTTCTAGTTGTGAAGCAGTGCCTGGCAAAACAAACTATTTTCTATTGTGGGTTTATCAAGATCAAACTAAGATTTTATCTTGCAGTGTCATAGACTTGTTAATTTTTAGAATTCCTTGTTATTCTTCACCATCAATTCCCATTTCAAGTTCTTCCTATATGACTGGCTGCAATTTGTTACACCACACCTGTCAAACAAGTCCTGTTGTGCCAATGATCAATGAGCCCTCTTCTGGAACACAAAGAATCCAACTGCAAACACTCCCATCATAATTTTAATGGATACTGTTTTCAGTGAAAATATATTATCTCAAAATTTAAATCTATAAATTACTCATATCATAGATTTGAGTTTGTTCTGGCAGTGAATATGAACATTACGATCTATGGAACTTGCTGTCTCCACCTCCAGGGTGGAAGAGTAAGGCATGCAGGAAAAGAAAGATACAGTGAACTGTTAAAAGCAGAAGTTGTGTACATAAATCTTTTATGTCTACAATACAGTTTCACTGTTAGATACAGAAAAATACAACTTGCTAGAAAAAAAAATTAATGTGGAAAATTTCAATGGTGAATTGCACAAAACTTTGTGTATCAAAACCATACCATGCTGACTTATACCACTTTAGCTTCCAGCAAATCAGATATAGGTGAAACTTCCGTTTTCCATGCAGCTTTCTCTTCTACCCCCAAAGATGGAGACTGCACATTCCTCCAGAATGGTACTACCTATCTATCAAAGTACAAGTCAGGTGACCGTAACCATTATAAATTTTATGCTGAAAGAATCCTAAGTGTAGAAAGCCCTCTCTTACACTTTCAAGCTTCACTTTATAATAATGTAATTGACCTAATCCTTCCAGCCACACTATGGCCCTGGGGTTGACTCAGCCTCTAACAGAAATGAGTACCAGGAATTAATTAAATAATTTTCCTGGGGAGTAAAGTGCAGCCAGCGCGTAAGGCTGACAACCTTACCGCCATCTTTGAGCCAACTGTCTAGAAAATGGGGGACCCTCAACGTCTCACAACCCTATGGGCCTTCACAGCCTGTTACAGGGATAGCTTTACTTTACTTTAAAGGAAGTACAGGGTGGGGTACAGAAACTTCCTTTTTGTGAAGGGAGGGGAGGTCGCAGAAAAGTGGGGATAGGCTCGGCAAACGCAGCAGGCGTGGAAGTTTCTGTCTAATACCCCTCAGCAGGAAACATAAGGTGGACAAGTGAGCAACAGGCGTTTGCTGTCGAAGCCTATTTTTCGAACAACCATTTCAGCGTGCATTCCGTACTCACTTCTGAATTAAGCCCAGAGGTCCGGCTCCCGACTGGAAATCAATTCTTTTGTGAGCAGAGAACTTTAGGACAACCAGGAATGTGGTGAAAAAATCATCAGGATCACAACGGACCATTACGATGCCAGAAAATGTGGAGGCAGTTCAACAGTAGATTTTGAGATCTCCAAGACGCTCCGCTCCCAAACATGCAGTCGCTCTAGACATATCCAATCGTTCAATGCTCCAAATTCTTCACGAACATCTTCATTTCCATCCCTATAAGACTGTTCTTATGCAAGAATTGTCACCACGTGATTTCCAGAACCAAATAACAGCGTGCGAAATGTTATTGGAAAGTTTACCCCCTGACGCACTTGTTTTCTTTAGTGATGAGGCACATTTTCACCTATCCGGATATGTCAACAAGCAGAATATGCGCTATTGGAGTTGTAACAATCCCAGAGAGCTCCATGAGAGGCCACTTCACAGAGATAAGGTGACAGTATGGTGTGCGTTCTCGAGAGTTGGAGTTATTGGCCCTTATTTATTTGAAGAAGACAATCATGCAGTTATTGTCAATTCACAGTGGTATGTGGACATGATTAAAAACTTTTTCGAACCAGCTCTTGAAGAAATGCATCTAGGAAATGTCTGGTTCCAATAGGATGGTGCCATGGCCCACACAGCCCGAGCTTCGATGAGTTTTGAGGGCAAAGTTCATCTCGCTTTGAGGTGACATCCCGTGGGCAGCGCACTCACCTGATCTAACGCCTTGTGATTTTTTTATGGGAATACCTCAAGGCAGAGGTTTTTAAACATCACCCCACAAACCTGCTTCAGCTGAAGGATGTTATTTGGCAGGAAGTAGCCCAAATTCCAGTGCACATGTTGGAACGTCCAGAGGGGAACTTCAGAAAACGGTTGCATCAGTGCATATGGAACAGTGGCCACCACCTTCAAGATATTTTGTTTAAAACTACATGATTTAAAACTTTAAAGTATGTTCTTTCATTAGCTAAACACAAATTTTGTCTATCAGCAATAATTTTTCTTTTATTCGCCTTCAAAAAAAAGGAAGTTTCTGTGACCCACCCATATTTAGTCATGATATAACACCAGCACCAAATGTTTTACAATAAACTGACAGCCACAGACTAAGCATGTTTCATTCTAGGAAGGAAGCCATTTGTAAACATTAAGAAGTGCTTTGTTGCTGGGAGGTAAACTTTAAGGTTACTGGGACCTGTGAAATCTGAAGTCTGAAATAAGAAAGCTGTGTTCACCTCAAATTTTGCATAATTCCTATACCTGCACTCTCCAGGAGATGTACATGTGGCTAAAGCTCCTTCATTAATGCCTTTCCCTTCCTTCACTATAGGACACAGTGGCTCTTTCCAAGCTTTGGTCACTATTTTATGAGAATCAAAAAAGGAACACAAATGTTCACCGATTTTTAGAGTTTCATAAAATTATAAATGACATGCTGCTCTTTGGTTTTAGATCATTAAGAGAAGTAAAGTGCGACGTTTGCGATAATGCTATCTGAAAGCACAGCACAACCATTACAGGATGATTTGCTCTGCACACAGTCAGGCAACAGACTAAACTGCTACACCTCTCTGCACATCACTCAACAGAGTGGAATCACCAATGTTCTTGAGTTTTTCAAAAAAAAAAAATGGAATACTTTTCTGAGTGCACAATGTCTCTTTATCTGTGAGGTCTATATTTACAGTGTTAAGAAACTTTCTTACACAACAGTCATGTGAGAAAGTCTTTGGTGAGTGCTAATAAACATTAGAAGAAATGTGTACCATACCCATCCTCCATGTTCCTGAACCCATATACTGAAATTCTCCATTATATATCGCTGGCTCCAGTACGTTATGAAATGAAACCTTTCTCTCATTCTGTTGCAAAGAGCTCTGATAGCAAGGTCAGAACAAAAGAAAAACAGGACAACCACTCTCTCTGATGTGACCCCGCCTTCCTGCAACAAAATAATTATGACACTAACTAAAGAAAATTAAACTATAGCGCACATTCCATACTAAGCAGTGCTCCAAGTTTTATGTTCTACATACAAAAATTAAACAAACAGGAAAGTGTACCCAGAGCATAACAGTTCTACCAATGTTATATTTTACCATCCTGTTGCACTGATTCACGTTCATGATGTGTATTTGTACCAACCGTCTTATAGTGCACACAATTTCACCTTTCTCGTCACTACATGTTTCGGCACTAATGTGCCATCTTCAGGTGTGGTTTTGTTTACGTCAAACCATTGCACTGTATGCCATCATGTCTCCTTTATAAAATGATTAAAATGTAAATATGTGATGTATAATAATAAAATTTATATATTAAAACTTTTCAAGATTTATCATCTATACTTCAAATACGTGAGTTACGTCAATCCTCTCCTATGGGAGTACTCTTCCTATATTCTTGTGTATATTGTGTCCTGTGTTGTGTCCTTCCCTTGTGACTGCATGTGTTGTACTGCTCTACCAAGCTTGCTCTGTTATTGCCTATAGATATTCAAACCTTGAATGTCAACTTTTGATGTTCATAAATACCATAAAAATGATTTCAAGCAAAAACACTGACAAATGCAAGTATCTGAAACGTCTCTCCTTGCTTTTTAAACAGCAAGCACATTAACGCTGTAATCATACAAATAATAAACAAACAAGAATCTATTTCATTTTTTCTTAATATTAATATTCTGTACAACAATTTAGCAGAAAATTTAAGGCTTTGGCAACATGACGGAATTAATGGGTTCTAGTTCAGATGATTGGATTTATTAGCACTTTGGTTACAGGTTCTCTTAATCACATTTACTACAGACAATACAGCTTTATAGCTAATTTACACACTTTCCAGTTCACTGTTGCACAAGCACTAGGATTCCCAGTCTTCACTAGTCATCTCCTGGCAATGGATCTCAAGACAGCAACTATCAATCTCACTGGATTACACACTCCAAGTATTACACACAGACAAGTCTTCATATCACACATTGAATCCTCACAGGCTGACCTTCCTTATTGTTCTGTATTTCTGGCTCCACTTCACTCCATTTGTGTGCTTCCGCTGCTACTATTTCTCTCTTCTACAACATACTCAGAACTCAGGACTGTCACACTCACTGTCACTTCTAGTTCCAATTCGATCTGAACTTATGGCCCACAGCTCTCATTATACAGCCGCAGCACAGACCGTACAGGAAACACAGTTCTATTACTGATGATGCAGACTGCACAGAAAACATGTCACGTGATATCTCGTCAATCCATTGGTGCACTGTCGCCTAGCAAAAAGCTATAGACATTTGTCTTATTGTCGTAAAGCACTCAACTGAAGGTTGTTTACAGGTTCTTGCCTAGAAATGCTCTGGCCATCTACGTTAAACTATAAATTTAGGTGGAAGGAAGCTTCATTTAATTACTACTGAAACTAACAGACTGCTGTACTCTTTGCATGTGTTCAGAAAACCACTGCTGAGTTCCGAATATATAAACTTGAAAATGTATGGATGGTGAAACAGTCCTCTTTCATATCAAAATCCACAGCACTTACAGAAAAGGTGTATTGGGTATAAAACATGTTTCATTTTTCTCTATAACTTTAGTTTAAAATACTTTATGTTCCAACAGATATCTAGCACATTATGCTTAAGATACATACAGAAACACATATACACCATCAAGTAAACTGTCAGTTCATTCCCTCAGATTCCCCCCCCCCAAAAAAAAATCTGAATGTCATCAACACATTTGATTAAAACTCCTCAATACAAAATGTCATGAAAATTCTCAGTGTTTCTCAAGTTGTTTCATGAGTACAGACATGAGTGGCCTGGGCATATTTAATAGGCACTCTGTACGACTGCAAATGTGCTTGAACAGACAACGTTGGTAACTGACCCCAGAGGCACTGAGGAAGAAAATACCACTGAGGCACAAGCCGCCCACAATGAACTCCTTGGGCCTCTGCTGGAACCACTTGACCATGCCTTAAAACCTTCCTCTTCCAACTTGAGTCAATGTTTACCCAATGGAACTGAACACAGGACATCATAGGGCAAGAGGTCCAGGCTGTATGGGAATGGTCCATCATCTTCCAGTGCATGGCATGCATTCATGTCCTGGATGATTTCTCTTGATAGTGACACAAAGGTCTCAGAGGATTCCACAACATTTCAGTGCAGTAATGGTGACATCAAGGTATAGGATCCTATAGTTCAAAGGCCAGAGGCTCAGTTGCACAACCACATCAATGGCACCATTGTTCCCGAAGAGCATTGCTTACATGGTGGATCCATTAACTCATTTGTCAATGGAATATGTGCCTCAACACTCATTGGGACTATTTCAATGGACTTCACTCCTTTGCTCAGAACAATCCCCACATAGGTTTCATTTGAACAAGCCCCATAATAACTATCAGAAATACTCATAATAACAACAAAATGAACTCTCCAATGCAGAAAGTTGAATTAGCTGTCAATACACCAACAGACTACATGCTGGATGGCCCAGGTTTGATTCCTAACAGTGCAAGATTTTTCTGATCTCCACAGCATCCAGATCTACTCTGGGACCCACCCAGCCTCTTATCCAATGGGTACTGGGGGCTCTTCCCCTAGGGGTAAAGCAGCAGGGGCAGGAAACTGACCACTCACCTCCATCTCATGCTGAGGTCAAGAAAGGTGAAGCTATGACTCTACCCCCTCCTACATCTTCATGGCAAAGTACTTAACTAATTATGCACAGGGACAACTTTACCTTATACTCTCCAATCCATTATATCCAATTCTATGATACTGGCTCCCTCTTATGAAGATGATACATCAGCTGGAGAAGAAATTCTTTTCACCCTGTCCTGAGCATACTGAATCCAGATCAATTTATTTAAGATCATTTATAATATAGGACATATGTGTATAATGGAGACAGTCTACATAACATTTGTTTTATTTTATGTACATCCAAAAATAAAATGCACAATGGGAAAAGAAACACAAAATAGAATAAATTAANTTCATATCGGTAACAGTCTTCGCCAAGTAGCAAATGAATTTGCTCATTCAGTGCTTCGTCGCAGAGTTCAAGAAAGAGCCGAGTCTGTCTGCCTGGAAAGTCTCAACTTTAATACCTTCTCTGATCTCCTGTTTGGATTGTTTCAGGTACTGTGCATTACCATTACAATGGGTGTTCTGAATGTTAAAATATATACACATACATTGTTTGTAATGCACAATATATATAAAATCCAAAGTTTTCACAACTACAGCATTTGTCTTGGTATATTAAAGTTTTTTAAAAATTTTGTTATTTAAGTTAAAATTTATAAACCAAATAGGTTCGTGTCCCTTCTATTATCGCCTTTCTTGATGGGGGCCGAACTTGTGCTGCTTGTCTTTCTTGAGGAGGTTCTTTGCTATCGTCCTGTGTTTGTTCGTGGCGTGCTGCGCCGTTTTATAAATTTTAACTTAAATAACAAAAGTTTTTAAAAAACTTTAGAAAAAAATATATACCAAGACAAACGCTGTAGTTGTGAAAACTTTGGATTTTGTATATATTGTGCATTACAAACATTGTATGTGTATATATTTTAACATTCAGAACACCCATTGTAATGGTAATGCACAGTACCTGAAACAATCCAAACAGGAGATCAGAGAAGGTATTAAAGTTGAGACTTTCCAGGCAGACAGACTCGGCTCTTTCTTGAACTCTGCGACGAAGCACTGAATGAGCAAATTCATTTGCTACTTGGCGAAGACTGTTACCGATATGAATTATGTCATTATTCCTTGAATGAAAGAGAAGTTAGAGAATATTACATTACTTTTAAAAACAAAATTACAATACATTTTCTCTAAGAAATAGGTAACTTATTAACCTTCTGCAGTATCAGAATTTGTTAAGTATAACTCCAAATAAAGGCCAGTTTAACTGTGAATTGCAGTAAGATTAACAGTGAATATTCCATCACAAACATCTGTAACAATGAATAGGGAAAACACATACTTCTAGGCAGATCTAAAATATGGCCACACCAGTTCAAATTTTGAACCACAACATTAATTGTAAGCAAATGACAATAAAAATAAAGATGTAAATGATAAACAATTTATACTTATTTATGAACATATGGCTTATTTCATGCATTTCCTCAGAGTTTTGAACCTGGCCCTTTTTCATTCTCACAACTTAAATAACGTTTCTGTTCCGCAAATAAGATAATACAAACGAATTTAATTATTTTATGATCCTGCCATATATTATAACATGAGCTAGTATGAAGAAATGAAGCAGAAAGTACACTTATGATGTAGTTTCCAACAAATGATTCCATACATAATTAGAATTTGTGTGTGTTCACAGTTCTTGCTGATATCCACTTCACTATTTGAATATTGTCAAATATAACCTAAAAGAGTCGCACATATTTATAATTTTTAACATACAAAATGTATCTTTTGTATAAAATTTACTGGTATGTTTATAATCAATCTCTATGCTAAATCTCCTCAATTACCACAATCAAACAGGAAGGTGAAAACAGATAATACGCAGTTATTTATTAGTCATTGCTAATTTCAATTCAGTAAGTACTTTTCACTTTCAAGCTCTGACAATTTTTTTCCAACTATCATGCATAAAAATAATTATCTGTCAGTTTCAAAACTTGTGTCTGAAACACACTTGAACTGAGTGATTGGGACTAGCTCTTTCTAATGGGCCCAACTGAGTAGGTCTATCTTGCAGCATCCACCTGAGGATGGAGACAGATCCAGTTTCTGAAATGTTGTGGTTTCTTGTCTTATATATACCAGACGATGGACAGAGTCCAAACTAAACCTTATAGTTCTGTACACTTCCATGTTAGGTGGGTCCCTTGTCACCACGGCATGGTGTATCCTCAGGTTGCGGATGGAGGAGACGCCCTCCAGTTTCGGAGGGAAGCTGCAAATATACTGAATAAGGAGTCGTGGACAGCCAACAAGGGGTGGCCCTCCAGCTTGGGAGTTGGGCGTGGGGCTAACAACCCCTCATCGTAAAAAACAATTATGTTATGAAAATGAACACAAAGCCTCAGACCTGGACGGATTCCTTGGATAAACGACCTAAGCTAAAGAAAATGGATATGAGATTTGGCACTTGGAATGTTCAAAGTTTGTATAGGGCAGGTTTGCCCAGGGCAGTGGCAGAAGAAATCTTAAAATATAAGTTAGATTTAGTGGGAGTACAGGAGGTCAGATGGGATGGAGGTGGCATCGCACCAGCAGGAGACTATACATTTTTCTATGGAAAGGGGAATTAAAATCATGAATTAGGTACAGGTTTTTCGTACATAAGAGAATTGTATCAGCAGTTAAGAGGGTAGAGTTCATTAGTGATAGGATATCATATAATACTATAATATTGGTCGCTGGTGTGATATCATTGTTATGAATGTTCACACACCAACAGAAGATAAAACTGATGACATAAAGGACAGATTCTATGAACAACTAGAACATGTATTTGATGAATTCCTGAAGTACCCCATGAAAATTTTGTTAGGAGATTCCAATGCCAAAGTAGGGAGGGAAGACATTTTCAAACCAACGATTGGGAAAGAGAGTTTGCATGAAATTAGTAACAATAATGGAGTTAGAGTAGTAAACTCTGCCACATCAAAAAATCTTACTGTCAAAAGTACAATGTTCCCATGTCGTAACATCCATAAATTTACTTGGACATTTCCTGATGGGAAGATACACAATCAAATAGACCATATTTTGATAGATAGGAGACGGCACTCAAGTCTACTTGATGTCCGATCATTCAGGGCAGCAGACTGTGATACTGACCACTACCTGGTGGTGGCAAAGATTAGGGAAAGACTGGCAAAGACAAAGACAAAGACAAAGCAACTCCTTCCAGTGTGACTATTGGAGTTTTTTACTACTTGAAAACTCAACGCCCTTACATGTTTCAGTCCTTATAGACCATTATAAGAGGGAACATCGATACTTTTTTGGATACTACTATCACAACGGGTGTTCTGAGTGCTAAAATACATACACACACAATGTCTGCAATGCACAGTATACACAAAATCCAACTTTTCCACAACCACAGCAGCTTTCCTGGTATATTAAAGTTTTTAAAACTTTGTTAAGTTAAAATTTATAAACCAAGTAGGTTCGTGACCCTTCTCCTATCGTCTTTCTTGTTGGGGGCATTGCATACTGTGCATTGCAGGCATTGTGTGTGTATGTATTTTAGCACTCAGAACACCCACTGTGACAGCAGTTTCCAAAAAGTATTGATGTTCCCTCTGATGATGGTCTATAAGGACCGAAACATGTAAGGGCGTTGAGTTTTCAAGTAGTAAAAGAACTCCAATAGTCACACTGGACGGAGTTGTTTTGTCTTTGTTATTTGTTAGTGTGACGGACCAGAATGAAACAAATCAGAGTCTAGGTTATTATGAACCGAAGAAGCATAAGCCATGGTTCGAGGAAGGATGATCAAAATTATTAGATCAAAAAAAAGCAGGCCAACTTGCAATGGTTACAGGATCCAAGCGAGTTAAAACGGGGATAATCTGAACAATATAAGATGTGAAACCAGCACGCATTTCAGGAACAAAAAGAGGGAATATCTGAAAGACAAAATTGATGAGCTTGCAACGAACAGTAAGAACAAGAACACCAGAGACCCATATAGAGGAATAAACGACTTTAAGAGGGGCTGATAACCTAGAAGTAACTTAGTGAAGGCTGAGAATGGCGATTGGCTTGCAGACTCCCACAACATTTTCAATAGTTGGAAGAACTACTTCTCTATTATTGAATGTATATAGGGTCAGTGATGTTAGGCAGACAAAAATTCATACAGCTGAGCTGTTAGTACCTGATCCTAGTCCTTTTGAGGTTGAAAGTGCTATTGCAAAATTGAAACAGTATAAATCGCCAGGTAGTGATCAAATTCCAGAACTTATTCAAGCAGGAGGTGAAATATTACATTCTAAGATCCACAATCTAATTACTTCTATTTGGCATAAGGAAAAATTGCCTGATCAATGGAAGGAGTCTATTATTGTACCAGTTCACAAGAAGGGTGATAAAACTGATTGTAGTAATTATTGGGGGATATCACTGCTACGACTGGACAGAGGGGAGAGAAGAAGTGTGCAGATTGGAAGAGGAGTTCGACAAGGATGCTGTTTATCACCAATTCTGTTCAACTTGTACAGTGAATGCCTTACCAACGAAGCTCTGGAAGGGCTTGGAGACTTCAAATTAGGAGGGCAAATTATTCAAACTGTGAAATATGCAGATGACCTTGTGTTAATGGCTAAGGAAGAAACTGTGCTACAGGGCATGATTGATAGACTAATTGAAATTGGAAGGTGCTATGGCATGGAAATGAATGTGGAGAAAACAAAAGTAATGAAAATTTCGAGACAACCAACCCCAGTCACAATAAAGATAGACCAAAAACAAGTGGAGAATGTGAAATGTTTTAAATATTTGGGTAGCTTGTTAACAGATGATGGAAGGTGTACTAGTGAAATTAAATCCAGGATTGCCATGGCAAAAGCTGCATTTAGCAAGAAGAAGGATCTTTTTACCAGCAACTTGGACTTAAATTTGAGGAAGAAACTAGTGAAATGCTACATTTGGAGCATAACTCTGTATGGGGCTGAAACATGGACAAGATCAGTTGGACTGATTATGTGAGAAATGAAGAAGTGTTAATTAGAGTCAGTGAGCAGAGGAATATCCTACACGAAATAAGAAAACGGAAGGCTAATTGGATTGGTCATGTTTTACGCAGAAACTGCCTTCTAAAAGAAGTTATTGAAGGAAAGATAGAGGGGCGGATAGAAGTGACAAGAAGACGAGGAAGAACATGTAAGAAGATGCTGGATGACCTTGGGGACAGAAGAGGATACTGTCATTTGAAGGAGAAAGCTCTAGATCGCATTAAGTGGAGGAACTGTTTTGGAAGAGACTGTGGACCTGTCGTCTGACAGATTACTAATGATGATCACTGCTATCAACTTCATACAAAATTTTATTCAACATTCTTCTCTTAAGGTTAAGTCCATATATAGATGAAATTATTGGGGATCATCAGCGTGGGTTTTGACATAACAGATCAACTACAGATCAGATCTTTTGCTTTCATCAGATATTGGAGAAAAAATTGGAGTATGATAAGACAGTACATCAGCTATTCATAGACTTCAAGAAAGCCTACGATTTGGTTAAGAGGGAAGTATTGTACAATATTCTGATAGAGTTTGGGATACAAATAAAACTAGTTAGGTTGATTAAAATGTGTTTAAATGAATCATATAGTAAAGTCCGTGTAGGTAAACATTTGTCTGATAAATTTCCTATCTGGAGTGGTCTAAATCAGGGAGATGCTTGATCGCCACTCCTTTCCAACTTTGCTTCAGAATTTGCCACTAGGAAGGTTCAGGGAAACCAGGTGGGACTGAAATTAAACAGGACACATCAACTGTTGGCCTATGCCGATGATGTGAATCTACTGGGTGATAATGTAGATACCATAAAGAAAAATACACAAACTTTAACCGACACAAGTAAAGAAGTTTGTCTAGAAATAAACACTGAGAAAACTAAGTATATGTTGCCATTTCATCACCAAAATGCAGGGCAAAATCATGATATAAAGATATGAAACAGGTGTTTTGAAAATGTGGCACAATTCAGATATTTGAGAACAACAATAACAGATCAAAACCTGATTCAGGAGGAAATTAAGAGGAGATTGAACTCGGGTAATGCTTGCTACCATTCAATCTAGAACCTTTTGTCTTCTGGTCTGCTGTGCAAAAACATAAAAATTAGAATATACAAAACTACAATTTTGCCTGTGGTTCTGTATGGGTATGAAACTTGGTCTCTGACATTATGGGAGGAAGACAGACTGAGGGTGTCTGAGAACAGGGTGTTGAGGAGAATATTTGGACCGAAGAGAGATGAAGTGACAGGAGGTTGGAGAAAACTGCATGATGAAGAGCTTCATAACTTGTACTCTTCTCCAAGTATAATTAGATGAGCAAGTCAAACAGGGTGAGGTGGGCAGGGCATGCAGCATGAATGGGGGAGACGAGGAATGCGTATAGGATATTGGTGGGAAAGCCAGAAGGAAAGAGACCACTGGGAAGACCAAGGTGTAGGTGGGTGGACAATATTAAAATGGATCTTGGAGAGATAGGATGGGATGGTATTGATTGGATTGATCTGGCTCAGGACAGGGACCAGTGGAGGGCTCTTGTGAACACGGTAATGAACCTTTGGATTCCATAAAATGCTGGGAAATTCTTGAGTAGCTGCAGAATTGGCGGCTCCTCCAGAAGGGCTCAGCTCCATGAGCAAGTAAGTAAGTAAGTTCTGTACACTTGAATTTGTAAATACTGCAGACAAAACACCCCATGCATACAGAAACAAATGATTATAACAAATTCATCAGAATGGAAGATTGTCAATTCCCAGAACAAATCCTGAAATGGTACCCAACATTAAGACGAGTTCAACAGACTTAAAAGACACTGCACAGGATATGTGGAGGACATGCGGTGGTGTAGTTCATTGAGGCACTATGCTACAAGCAAGGAGGTCACAGGCCTGATTCCTGATGAGGTCATTGGATTTTTCAATTCACCTAATCCTTCCAGCCACACTATGGCCCTGGGGTAGACTCAACCTCTAACAGAAATGAGTACCAGGAATCTTCCTGGGGGTAAAGGGCGGTTGGTGTGTAAGGCTGACAACCTCACCGCCATCTGTAAGCTGAGTGTTCAGAAAATGTGGAAGTCTTGATGTTTCCCAACCCTATGGGCCTCCGTGGCCATATTACAGGGATGGCTATATCTTTTTATAGGATTTGTGGCTCTCATAATGGTTATTATGAAGAGTTCTAGAATATAATAACATGTAGCATGTTGAAAGTCAACTAATGTATCAGAGGAACATGACATCTCCATCTTCAGGGTCGAAGAATAAACCATGCAAGAAAGCAAGGCCGCACCATAGCTCAAGCTGTTAGTCACTGACTTCCCAGCGCGGTGGCCTTGGTTTGGTCCCAGGTCTGGTCAATTTGGATTTGTGGTGGACAAAGTGGTGCTGGAGCAGGTTTGCCCCGAGTACTTCGATTTCCCCTGCCAATCTTCATTCCACCAGATTCTCCATCATCATAATCACCTGGGGCAGGTACAGTAGGCCAATTAGTGGCCGATGTGCTGAGTGGACCCAACTGGACTTCACCCCCATTATGCGAATTAAAAAAAAATTAAGCAAGAAAGCAGCATGAAGAAGGTAACAAGCAGATTTGACTTTCACTGGATTACATGGCATTACTGCCCAGAAGAAAGAACTCTTCAAGAGACACTGGACAGTGTAAATGCTGAGGTCAAAACAGTCAACCATTCAATGGCTTAATTAAATATCATGAAATGTTTAGCTATGAACTTCAAGAAATTTAGACCCGTGTTAATCTGGGCTGGGAAATACTAAGCTGACGGAAGTTGTTTTCCTCAGTCCCTCTAGGCAACTGTGGGAACAGTATCTTAACCCTTTGACTGCCAACCCCCGCTAAAAATGTCATGGCTAATGGTGGTAAATGCAGATGCACAGAAAAATCTGCAATACTTTCTTCAAGCAGCCCTCAAACAGCCAGGAAATGCATCATGTGAAAAGGCATTTCTTTCTTCTCATTGTTGATTAATGAGTCCATCTTTTCAGATGTGACAGTTCTAGGGCAAGTACTCTTGAGCGCATAAGTGTGGTTCATGTCATCCAGTTCTTAAATTAAGGACCGCGATTACTTACATTTCATTATATTACATTTATTTTCATTTCATCAATCCAATCTTTTCCCCTTAGGTATACATATAAAATAAGTCACATATTACAAATTCAATACCTTCAATACCCTTTCCAATGCATTATTCACCTTCATCTGATCATTCAACACTATATATTCACAGTTACTGACTTACTTACTCATGGAGCTGAGCCCTTCTTGAGGAGTGGCCAATTCTGCAGCTACTCAAGAATTTCCCACCATTTTATGGAACCCAAAGGTTCATTACCATGTTCACAAAAGCCCTCCACTGGTCCCTATCCTGAGCCAGATCTATCCAATCAATACCATCCTATCCTACCTCTCTAAGATCCATCTTAATATTATCCACCCATCTATGCCTTGGTCTTCCCAGTGGTTCTTTCCTTCTGGCTTTCCCACCAATATCCTATACGCATTCCTCGTCTCACTCATTCGTGCTACATGCCCTGCCCACTTCATCCTCCTTGACTTGATCATTCTAATTATACTTGGAAAAGAGTACACATTATGAAGCTCCTCACTGTGCAGTTTTCTCCAACCTCTTGTCACTTCATCACTCTTCGGTCCAAATATTCTCCTCAACACCCTGTTCTCATACACCTTCAGTCTGCGTTCCTCCTTTAATGTCAGAGACCATGTTTGACACCCATACAGAACCACAGGCAAAATTGTAGTTTTGTATATTCTAATTTTTATGTTTTTGGACACCAGACGAGAACACAAAAAGGTTCTGGACTGAATGGTAGCAAGCATTACCCGAGTTCAATCTCCTCTTAATTTCCTCCTGAATCAGGTTTCGATCTGTTATCGTCATTTCCAAATATCTGAACTGTGCCACTTTTTCAAAACATTTCTTTCCTATCTTCATGTTATGATTTTGCCCTGCATTTTGGTGACAAGTTTTCTCTGTGTTTACTTCTACACCAACCTCCTTACTAGTGTCAATTAAAGTTTGTGTATTTTTCTTTATGGTATCCATATTATCACCCAGTAGATCAGTTACTGACAGCATAAAAAAACAAAGTACAAAACTGAATTAACATCCAGCCACCAGCATCATGGCAATGAGGAACTCTACATCTCTTATTTGTGGACAATAAACTGCTACCCTGAATTAAAATTTGGCAATCAACCAACAGACCCATGGGATTTAAAATTCCCTATTCCTGGACAATAAGGGCTAAGATATATAAACATCAAACACTGTTGAACTCAAAATGGGCAAAAAGAACACTGCAACTAACTAAAAAATATTTAGTCATTTCACTTCCTTATGACTGGATACTTACCAGAGTGGGGGAGGGTTCGCATGGTTAGGATCAAGGCATTCTGGTGCCTGAAGATTACGCCTCCGAATTTCATCATAAAGAAATTGTGTATACAGTTGAGCACCAAAAATCACAGTTTCACGTGGTATTCCAGGAGGGTAGATATACTGAGTTGTAAAATGATTATGATTGTGAGTAAGTATTTCTGGAGGGCTCCATGTGTTGTATGTTTCAGTCATTCCATAACCAGACTGATTACTGCCTCGTCTTTCCTGTGGTCTAAAATGATTATTGGCTCTTCTTTCTCGTGGCATAAACTGAGTACCGGCTTGACTTTCTCCTGGGCCAAACTGATTACTATGGCTGTGCCCAATGTAAGTTTCATATGATCTTGGGCTCCCAGAGAGTTCACCAGAGGAATGTCTTCGCTGAGGATGAAACCTATTTTCATCCACTGGTCCACTGTAACCTTCCCAGTAACTCTGTCTTCGTTGTGTGCGTATGTTACTCCAGTCCGGCACAGCCCTGGAATTTGGTGAATAACCAACTGCCCCTTCCAAATCATCATTTGACAAACTGCTGTCAGTTCTGAAATTGTCTTGAACTGAGTTCCAGGTGTCAGTCTGGATACCTGAGTCATCCAAAGGTGAATGCCCAGTATCACCAGTTGAATCCTCTATAGCATGCTCTTGACTACTATGTGACCTGACTATTGGTTTGACCATGATTAGCCATGCGCCAAGACACTCGTATGAACAGCGGTCTCTGAGGGTGGTATATGAAGCATCCACCCAGAAAACTTCTGAAATAATGTTCCATACAATATGAATTCCTGCAAAAGAAAAACATCAACTAATTCAACTTAACTGATCCTATAAAATTTTCAACGTGGTCTATTATATTTTATAAACAGCACTGGAGGTAATTATATTCCATTCCTCTGTACCTTTAAAATCTTATAATTACTATCTTTGATAAAAACAGTTTTCAAGAATGGTACTGGCATCTAACAGTGCAATGGCATTGAATATTTGTTTATATAACAGTACTACTTTTGAGAATCCAAGAGAACTCAACCTATCCTAGTAAACAGTATTCATATCTCCCCTTTCTTAACTTTGCATTGTGATGTTACATTTGCCAGCGAGTCTTTTTGTTTTAAGGACAGATAATACTGCATCCTCTATTATTAAAACATGCGATAGAAGTGTCCAAAACAGGGTAAATTTAAGACAATTTTCAGCCACAAACTGAAGTGACAGACGGTAAAACGATACATTTTGCATTTATTCAAAATACAACAACTAATTTAATGTGGAAGATCAGAATGTATTAAACTATCGAAAAATTAAAGCATGAAAAAATAAACATATGAAATACTGTAAGTGGGTAACGTGTCCCAACCCACATGAATTAAAACGGTCAGTTTTGGGTACAATCTGAAATAATATAAATAAAATACAACTGAGATGTGATACATAGCTAATCCGTCAACATACATGCCAATTCTTGGGAAACGTCATGTATTTGGTGTTCATTACACCCAATTCGTGAACTTAGTGTTCAGTTTAAGGGTAACACTTTAGCAGCGCTTACTACTGACCATACTGACACCGTAAAATACGAGTTTTCTTTCGTACCTGTTAAAATTATTTCTCACAAGAACAAACTCGCAGGTATCAACCTGCTCACTTCAGCCGCCTACTTATCACATGGTATCCAACATCACACTATTATCTCTCTCTACAGCGGAAGAAATTCCCCATAGAAGTACCTTCCCCACGTTCGCCACATTACAGCAGCAACATATTATGTCTGCAAGTAACTTTAAATATGGTCCTGAGAAATGTATAAAGAATAGTTACAATGCTGCTGTACCTAGCCCAGTACCTGTGCTAGGCACATGCCTCAGATATTCAAGAACACTTCAAGAACATTCAAGAAGAAACTCACGATGCTCACGACAAACCCCCTATATTAGGGTGGTACAGTGTATACTGTAAAGATATGCACGAGAATTAGATATAAAACTGACAATTTCCTTATCCAAATGGTCGTAATACCTGTATGTATGGATTTTTGAATGATAATAAATTATATGATATGATACGATCCTGAAATAAATTGACCTGTGACTACAAACTTCTAATTCATTTCCTTCATCCGCTCTCCACAAATGGCTGCACATGTGCTTTACGTCGGATTGCCTTGTAATTGATTTGAACTTTGGAAGGGCAGTTACGAGTATTTTGAAAATGTTCACATTCATATATCTTCTGGAATTTTCAAATTCATTACAACCTTCTGAAGTTCGTTTTTCGATTTTACGAAGTAATCCAAGATTTCAGGTTATGAAGGTCTGCAGATCGGTGTCATACTCCATGGCTTTTATAACTATAAAATCCCAATTGCAACTAATGCTTTGTAGTTTTAGTATAACCTGTTCTCCAAAGTAGAATACTTACTTTTATAACATGTGCACTGTTCTCGGACATTTTAATTTACTTCGCAACGCTATTCATGAGCTAAAAATATGATAAAATTTTCGGTATCTTATATTCCGAATCTTTGTAAAATATCTTTGGGTACTTAGTATATGGGGTTTGAGAAATTTTCAAAATTTCTACAATATATAATTGTCAATTTCGTGAGGTAAGATAGATCTTTATAATACATCAGCTTGGATTAGGTTATAACTTACACAGGAGGGCCTGGATAACTCATCTGAATGTTGCATAAGCAATCTGTCTCTGTGGTCTACTGCTCAGAGCTCCTGGCTACAGATCCAGAGGTCCCGGGTTCGATACCCGGCGCTACCAGATTTCTTGAGAAGTCTGGAACTCAGCCCCATGAGGATAGTTGTGGAGCTACTTGAATGGAAAAGTAGCGGTTCCGGTCTAGAAAACCAGAATTAACGGCCGTGGGGAGTCGTTGCGCTGACCATGCAACACCCTCTATCCGCTAAAGTTGGCACTAACTTTGCCAATAAGTGGCGGTCGCTTGGTAGGTATAGTTTGCTTGCAGACTAAAGCCACAGATTTTTAGGCCAACCAGTTCACATTGGATTGTGTTACTTTACATTACGTTAGAACAATTTACTCACTGTACAACTATTATGTTTTTGGACATTAGCCATCAACTAGCTCTATCGATTGGGCCCAACTGAGTAGGTTTTACCTGAACATGGAGACAGAATCCAGTCTCCAAAACGTTGTTTCAAAAAATATACAGGACAGTTTTTAGGATGATGTACAATGTCCAAAAACATAATATTTATACTAATGTACCACCATCTCAAACTTTTAGATCCAGTTTACTCACCGGTCTAAATAGCATGGACTTAGGTTTCTATCTGTGCACATTAAACATCCACTTGCATACCAGGGCATTACTGGAACAAATTGTATGGCATTGGTTTAGGCTAGGTTTGGTTATGTTAGATCAGGTTTGCGCATCCACCTTGGCACTTAGGCAGACCTCGAGGATTTCACTTGTATTTGGTTCAGTTAGTTTAGGCCAGGTGGGTTAGATAGTCAGCTGAATTGTGCATACCATCCAGCACGTCTATCTCACTCCATAGCCTGGCTCAAGACTAGTTTGGTTGGCTTAGGTCAGCCCCTGGCAACTCAAATGTTGGGTTGACTTGTAAAATTTCACCTGCAGGTTCACCAGCGATGCAACTGCCCAACTGAGTTCTGTAGAATTATTTGAATTAAATTAACGTAAGGATGTATGCATAACATATCATTGAAAGTCGTGGTGCAAGGACTGGTTTAGGCATGTCCCTCAGGTATTCATTAAATTTAACGATGTAATTAGAAAATCAAAATTCTAAATTTACGAAGTTTATGATTATCTTGAACTTATCATATTCTATAAGTAGTGGCAGATAAATCCTTTGTATATTACTAATAATGGAAGTGATACATGGGCACAGTAAAAGGCCAAAGAGCTATCTTGCTAGTCAAGACTTGCTGCACCCTTCATTATCCTCATTTTGACCTTAAGTACAGTTGTCATGCCATGTTTGTGGCTTTGAAAGTGGGACAAGAAAAATTAAAAATGGTCTGTACTTACAATTTGACAGCTGGAGCATCACCCTCGTCACTTTGAAAGCCTTTCTTTCATTGTACCCAGTCATACCACTCTTTCCAACAGTAACATTAGAAGTGACAGTTATGAAACAACGAATTTGTGCTCTCTGATAACAAATTAAACTTTCGGCATTTGATAGTCAAACTCTTTTAGAAGTAATTCAATATTTCTGTGTGCTCAAAATTATATTTTTGAGTTCAGCACTAAAATATATTTTGATTTTCCTTTGGCACTACAACCCCAATTTGGGCCTTGGCCTACCTCCATGAAACTCTCCGTTTTGCTTCAGTTTACTAGATCTTAGACATTCAGTAGGACTCCTTGTGCGAGTGATAAGCTCATCGCAAGCCCTCTACCTGGACACAAACACAGAAAAATGCACACACACAAACACTGAACACCCATGTCCTGAGTGGGATTCAAACCCATGATCCCAGCTTCCAAGCAAGCGAAGACAGTGCATGCTTTAGACCACTCGGTCACTATGACTAGCACTAAATATATTACACTGTGAAAAATATTCAGCCTCTGAAGTATTTTCATGTGTTATTGATTAGACACAGGGTTTGGATTGACAGTTTGGTGTACTGAATGCTTCTAACTCACAACTACAACTAATTATATCATTTTCACTACTCTGCCCACTCTGCAAATCACTACTATGTCTTCACAAGTCACTACTCGGTAGCAGCATGTAACAGTGCAACTCGAGACTGGGTCAACTCGGTCTCAAGTAAACTGCCATGGCTCCTTGCCAGCATAGTCATTCCTGGTTCTGAGTTATGGGGGACTCAGAACTATATTTTACCGCCTTACAACTCTACGGGCTCAATTCATCTGGTGGTCCTTGCTACATAGCCTTGAATTGGACTGCACCATTTCCATGGTTCCTCTGTTGTTCTGTTCATTCACTGCCATGCCAACGTGTTTACCGCACTATTGCACAGCAATGGCTTTCACCCATCATGTCACAGTGTGATTTCTGTGAGATGCTGGATGGCTGCACGTGCTGTTAGCTCTTTGTTTCTGCAATGGTTTTTCCATACATGATGAACCTGCAGGAAGTTTATTTATGCGTGGTAGAAGCACAAGGCCAGTTACCCTGCACATGATTTTGAGTTTACCAGTTTCCAGGGTTACCTCCCCTTCACTGCCTCTCAGCTGCCATCCCACAGCAGTTATGCTGGTTACAGCTTTCTTTTAACATTTGACGTTATGCTAAGGAAAGACTAACAGTCCAGGAAAGTTTCAAAATAATTTGTAAATGAGATTAATATATAGCACATGATATACGTAAGGTAAAATGTAGAGGTTAAGTTGTCCCTGTGCTTAACTAATTAAGCACTATGCCATGAAGGTGTAAGGGAGAGTAGATGTAGGGATCCACATTTTCTTGACCTCAGCACTAGCTGCTGGAGGTGAGTGGTCAACTTCATGCTCCGGCCACTTTAACCCCCAGAGAAAGAGCCCCCAGTACCCATTGGATACAAGGTTGGGTGGACCCCAGAGCCGGTCTGGATGATGTGGAGTAGAGAAAATTCTTGACCCCACCATGACTTGAACTGCGATCCCTCGGTCGTCCAGCCCATAGCTAGTTACTATACCAATTGCAACTGCTTTGACAGATACAAGAACTGCAGGATTTGTAATATCTCAGCAGTGATGGTTCTTTTTCACATGAGTACTGTGATGATAGGATTCACTTAAGCTCATTTAATAGCAAGTAAATAAATGACAGGAGTGTTACATATTTATGTTGGTATAGGCATATTAATGGTTTAATGCACAAAATGTCTGATTTGTAGTGTTGTATTTTTCACAAAACTTACAATAATGGTCTGAAGTTTTTAAAATATATGCACAGCTTACAATTCATAGCAATACATATATTACAGTATCCATTAATTCATACTAATGGATAACATGCAGTTTCCATAAACAAGTTTCAAAAGTTTAGAATCAACACCTTTTAACATGCCCCTTAATATGTCGTCATTGGATGTTTGGCCTGGAAGAAACTCAAACTTCAGAATTTAATTTAAATGAACATGCAAAGGGCGAATCAAAGTTGATTTTCACCCTTATTACAAATCACCGACACATTTAATAAGAAAGGTATAGAAGTTACTTCGAGACCAAATATCCTGAACCTACCATAATTTAAAAGTATAATATTCATCTAGAATTATACTGTCACAGCATAAAGGTGATCAACACATCTAGAAAATTAGCCTGCTAAGTGTTAAAAAAATAGGTGCAGAAAGGTACCATACAGTCTGTCTACACTTCAGTATATGAACAACACTCTGCTGTAACAGTAGTAACCTAGATTCAGTGCTTAAAACGAGATGGTATGTATATCAGCAACAAAAATTATTTTTTGTGAACTAAGACAATGTTATGTCCTCATGGCAATAAATTTTACTAAATTCCACATGTATAATTTCACATTATTTCCTAGAAATGAGCATATATATTCCCTATTATAAAGATTCTTTGAATTTCCAAAGAGAAGTACATATTTATTAAATGGTTCAAGGACTAGAACTTCTAATTTTGCTAATGGTATACATCTCAACTCACTTTGGACACAATTTCAGTTACCTTTGTTTAATATTTTAGATGTAAGCTATCACCTCTTATTTTCATATGTAATTTAATCATTAACAGAAGCACTTTTATCCTTTCAGCAATCCTGATTCTTCTCTCCATTACAATAGTCTGACATTGCAACGCATACAACAGAACACATCACGTGTTGTTAAGGCTCATGTACCGCATTGTTTCAACTTGACTACTACCTGACATAAACATTTACAGGTTACACAGAAATTTTGAACTTTGCGAGGCAATGGGTTTGCTACAAGTCACAAATGCTTTTCAGCATCTCTTGCACAGACAGACAATGAAAACTTTCAGTGAATTAAATTTTTACATATATGTATGTTTAATGCATTCAGAATTGGCTGGAAATTTATCAGACTGCCCATGGTCTGACCAGTTTTAGTCAAGAGGCAATTTTTGTCAGGCATATTAAAATTACTGTACTGTACTGTGACAAGCCATCCCTTAATCATGACATGAACTAAGGGAGCAAATGAGAAACCCTGCACCTTGTCTTAAATGTCAAAATTATCCAATTAGTGATAAGCTGATTAAATTCCTTAAACAATGATAATTTACCATTTCACTAATTTCATGCTCAATTTAGAATCACGTGACTGTTTTGATTGTTACCTTAGTTTTACTTTATACTAACTAGAATGTTAAATGCAAAAAATGTAATTCAGATAGACTACAAAAACGAGAATGGTTAAAATAAGGGTAGTTTTGACGTCTATATTAAAATAGTACAATTTTTATTTCAAGATCCTGTGATCAGTACAGAAGATCATTAATAGGCTTAGCTTTACTGCGCACTCGCAACTACATTGCTTTCCATGGATTAACACGTGCACTCTTACAGAAGTCTCTTCACACTATACACATTTTGTAGGTGTTCTGAGACCTGTCGAACAGTTACATGGCTGGGGGGAGGGATATGGGGAGGGGGGGCAGCTAAAGTTAAGGTTAAGGATCTAAGTTAATGTGCTGTTAACTATAATTTGACTTTCTTGCGTTGATATCACGAAAATACTTTGGGACATTCATCCTATTAATGAATGAAATGAGTGTTTATATTAGAATTTTACTGTTTAAAAAACAAACAGCAACAGTAATTATATGTCTAAGTGTGGGCACACATTCTCAAATGATGACCTATGGCCTATGAAGATGGCCTTAAGGGGCCGAAACATGTTGCAACATTAAAATAAAATACGATTTTAATGACATTTTAAAATAAAAGTTTATGTTGCATTAGAGACGGAATCAAGTGAACAAGTTATGTATCAATGCAACAAGATGCTGAAATATAATACTATGGTATATTTAAAAATTCTATCACACCATGGGAACAATGAATTTTAAAACAGATAATGATGAAAGATCTATACAAGGAGGCTTTAGTTGAAATTTTGAATAAAAAATCGTAATTATGAGCAACAATGAATAACCATTACTTTATTTTATAGAACTGGACTTTTGCAGATCTTTCAGTTGATTTAGATCTAAAGGCACTAAGGAATCCATAAAGCTGTGAATTGCAGGGACAGAAATTATTCACCATGTAGGAATTTAATTACAAGCTTATCAATAAAGATACTTTCACTAAGTTTGCATAATGTGCTTCTCCATTTCATAGTACTCAGCTTGCCCTTGAAAATAAGTACAACTTAACTTCTAACCGAGTCAAAATAACTTCCAGTCTTCAACACTGGATTCTGTACTTAGAAGTGCAGAGTCTGGCTCATAAGTCTGTTACAGGCATAAGATAAATCTCCTTCACTCATTAACATAAAATAGTTATACACCAAACTGACCTTTCTTTAAGAACATAGACACAAACCCAGAAAGTTGCCAAAAAAAAACACACATCAAGGAAATATTTTGTTGCAGATTTAATTTATTCAGTAATCTTAATATGATATATGAAAGATTCTTTAACTAACACATATTTTAATCACATAAATTTTCACAGCTTTTATGGTGGTTTGCTGAAATTTACACATTTCATTTGGTTGCTTTTTATACTGTATTCATCATTGCACTTAATGATTGCAATATATTGCAATCATATTGTGGTGAGCAGGTTTTCCAACCTTTCAGATATAGTGGAACACCCATTTAATATTCCTCAGCTTCAGGTTTTCATTACTTCTCATACATCTTCAGCAGTCCTAATCAGTGTTAAAGTCCCTCTACTTAAGATTTCCTCAGTTTAATGTGCTCTCCATAGAACTATTAAATAGAGGTTTCACAGTATACCGATCATACTGTTCACACTATTTTGAATTACAATTAAATTGCCATTCACCTCCCATCACACTCACCCCCAGCAATGGTCTCACTTAGTTCCTTTCACCTTACTGTCAAAATACTCTAATAATCAAAATACTGAAAACTTTTGCTGTTACACTTTGATCACAAAATAATAACGAAAGTTGGTGCTGATTTATATACCATTAGTTCTGGGTGATATCTGTGTTACATGGCATCATGTCAGAAGTACAAACATCTTCAACATTGGTCTCACTTAATCCCTTTCACCTCAAAAAATACTTTTATAATAAACATAGGAAATCTTATAGAAAAGTACTCACCTGAGTATTTAGTAGTTAATAATGACACATTTATAAGGAGTTTCTGCCCAAGAATATGTCCAAATTCTGTGAATATTTTTCATCAAATTTATGGAAGAACCTGTCATTGTAAGGAAGGATAAAAATACAACACACAAAACTGACTTCCTGTGAAAACCAGTTTTCAACTCTGTGTTCCTTCACACTCATACCATTACAAAACTAGGAGTTGTAAATATATGCAGTGCTGGATTCGTGAAATGTCAGGTAGCAGCCAAATTAGTAACGCAGTTTAACATCTAATAACTAGTATGTAAGTAGATTCCAAGCCTTAGTGTCATCACAAGAAGAGTTTCTATACAGTTGAAATTAAAATATAAAGAAATATTTCACAATTACTACTCTCATATGATCCACTTTTAATAAAAATCTCCTCTTGTGAGATAATTGTTCACTTTAATACAGAATCATTAAAATGAAAATTTATTTCATGTAGTATTAACAATGCATGTAACTGAACTATTTACAATTACTTATATACAAATAATTTTTTTTCATCTCTCAGTCTTTCTTTTTATATTTATAATGCAGCTTGTAGGTGAATCAAGTGTGCATATGAAATAATAATATGCAATAGAGAATCTTAGCACTAATTTGTACAGGCCGGATTAAACTATCTGCACACAAACAATACTGGAAGTATGGGTGGGTTCACTGGCTATGTACAGTCGGTAATATAAAACACACAACATTCACACAACTGGGAAAGAAAAATATGACTTTAAAAAGTGGCATATAAAACAGCAGGGTGATTAAAAACCACAATTTAAAATAATATAATATAATGTAAATCTAATTCTTCATAACATTCATCATCTCCACATGGTGTATCCCCATGGAATTTTCTACTGAATGAAGAAATTTGAGATCTCTGATTTGAGTTTATTGTTTGAACTGGAAATGTTTGATCTACTTTTCCATGCTCACTTCTTCACATCACTACTGTGGTAAATAATATTAAAGATTTAGTCTATACATTACTTTAAAAATAATGAGTATGCAATATCAGTGCATTTGTAAACACCCTGCTCTAAGATATCATATTCAGTAACCCACAATGCAAAACTGCACAAACTGCACATTCTATGAAAAAAACCTAATTTTGTTTTTTAAGAAAGTGTTTCATTTCTATAAAACTGTGTTGATGTTTATATGTCCGACTGTAAGCACACTGCTGCACCGTTCTCTCCATCTCACATAAGCACACTCCACTGAGTGCATCTCTTGATACATGCAAAACTATTATCACGATCTCTCTATAATGAACCTATAAAAATTAGTTCAGTTCAATGTTGTCGGTTCCACATCTGTTGGCACAGCATGCAAGCAAGGCTACAAATATAAAATTCTTCAATACAACAAATGTTTAAAGTCTATAGCCGCCTCTTATCTTGGAATGTGATAAGACATCTCTCATTCCCTGTCATGGTTGCTATTCACAATAAAATAGGAAGAATTGAAACTCCAAGAAAGGTACAGTATGATCAGCTGCCTTCACTCTCTCAGAAAACATACTCTTCATTATGAAAGTCTCAGCTGAGAAAGGTATGTTACCTGTCATCCTCTGTGACACAGATCACCCCATAAGCATTCTCTGCCATGTCATCCTCTCTACCAGCACTAGGAAACAAAATCACTAAACACTGCACTGTAAAACAAACTGTTTTTCCTCTTTAATATATTCACAATTCTTTGACTTTCCTCAGCACATTTTTTAGCAGTGTTTTTGTAAAACGAGTAACGTGTGCCTGCATCAGGAAAAGAAACACAGACTTCTGCTAAATGTATGTCTTCTTAACCTTCTGAATTGGTTTGTTCTCTGCTGATGAATTTGCATTCTTTCCATTGGCATTCTTTGGTGGAACATTGAGCACAAGGTTGATGGCAGCCTTGTTGTTTGCACATGGTGGATAGGCAGCATCTGCATTAAGTCCTCCTTCTGTCAATCTGTCAACATAAAGTCACATGTCACACTTTTTATATTAAAATAACATCAAATCCCCAAATATATACACTGGGACAATATGAGATGGAGATGAAGTTTGCAATCATGTGGCAAAATTATGAAGATAATATTCAAATGGTTATGAAATATTCAATATGTTATTTCCTCTCTAGGGTCAGTATTTATTAGCAGGCAAAGATGGTTCTAAAATGCTGCAAAAAAATTGATAAATTCATGCACCCAACAATGTCACTTTGTTTCACGCTACTTGTTTATTAACATACAGGGTCATTGAAAAACAACTCCCCAGTTTGAAGATGCAGTAACTCATGAAACATGAAACAGAACAAATTGTTTACTTTATTACTTGGAGAAGAACTCAAAATGTTCATATATTCTTAATAAGTCTCAGTGTGAGCACCATTTACAGCTCTGCACACATCCCAGACTTATTCCATTTTTCTCCCAGATATGATAAAGCACGTCCAAAATGGCTGTCACTACAGCAGCATAAAGTCTCTCTTGCAAGTAATGTAAATTGTTGATCCTCTGCATATGCCATGTCTTTCACATATCCCAATGTGAAATATCCAGTGGTTTAAGATCTGGACTTCTTGGAGGCTGGATTATTAGTTCATATCTTACAATCCACTGATTAGGAAACCTAGTGTTCAGAATAAGTTGAACTTCATGATTGAAATGGAGTAGAGGCCTGTCTTGTTGGAAAACAATGAAGAGTTCCTTTCTCAGTTTTGATATCTTTAGTTTGTGGGAAAGCAAACAATTCTAACACATCAGGATAAATGTTTCCTTTCATGATGCTTTATGTGTTAAAAAGAAAGATTCCACCACATGTTCATGTTAGAGTGTTACACCATATGTATATACTCGAAATCTTCATGCGGCTGTTATGTTCCTTTGATCTGCCAGTTGTCATTATTAGCACAGCTACTAATATGAAACACAGCTTCATCTGTCAAAAGCTCTCAATGTACAAAATCTTAATCAACTTTGTGTAACATGAAATTTGCATATCTCACTCTTTTCAGGAGTCTCAGCCGAATTCTGTTAGCATATAATCTCAGCTGCTTATGCAATACTTCTGGCCTGTGGTTTTGGGCATACCAAGTTGCAAATTGTGGCAAGAGATCAAGATATTTGGACTCCATATATATCTTACCCTCATTCATTCAGCATTCTCTTCTGAAGTCTTGAATGCTTCCTAATGAGTTCTGTTTCAAAATGGTTACTGTTTCCTTAAATTAAGTAAACCAAAGATGTATTGATGTGGCACTTGGGGGTTCTCTTTCATATATATATAAAATTGCACTGAATGGTTATGGTGGACTTGCACTGCGCAAAGCATATTGTGACATGCTGAGCTATGGATGACGCTCCTCCCCCACCCCCCGCCAGCCGTGATGCGCCGAGCGAAGCCGAA